>NW_023458565.1:18279200-18305735 GCF_013731165.1 Rhagoletis pomonella
CTCATGTAAATATATTTATCTAGCAAAGTCCTTTTGCAATTTTATTCCTTTATAAATTAATATCATTGCCTTTTCGTCTTGTAGTCGTAAAATGTATGCGTGTATGTATGTAAAGTACTTACGCTCAAAGTCATTGCGAACTCATTTTCACCTCAGCAGTCAGTCATGGCCATTGCTACATTGTAACAATAACACTGGCTTACTGGTACATTGGTATGTACTTACATACATTAGGCGACAAATGAAAGTTTACACCTTGTTCTAATATAATATTCACAATTATTTATATGCAAAATTTATTGCTTTATTTATTTATGAAAGTATAGTTCATTCTTTAATATAAACCATATAAATCAAAGTTTCATACGTTATGTAAAGTTCACAAAAATTAAAAAAAATCATTCAAATCTTCAACTTTTTATTCAGAATTTTTAGAAAACTTGCGAATATTCAGTTTTGTAACCCATTTAAATTCAGTCTAATAAAATGCAAGTTGCAACCGGCAAAAAATCGCGTTGATTTTTGAGAATTTATGTTTTTTTGGAGACTGCTTTTGCGGTGTTTCCTATGTAACAAGTGCAATTTACTAAAACGTGCGTTGTTTTTTGCAAGTCTGTTGCTAACGGTCTCCCGCATTTTATGTCATAAAAAATTCATGCTTTTATGAAAAAAAGTGCAGAAATCCGTCTCCAAACAAAAAAAAAATCTCAAAAATCAACGCGATTTTGCAGCCGGTTGAAACTTACCGCCGGTTTCACCAGCAATTTAAATGGAACATGGTTTCTTATTTTCTGTCAATTTCCATATAAAGTTTAAAAAATTAAAATAATTTTTTACTTAAACTGCTTTCGTGTAATTGGCTGTTAGACTAAAATTGAATTTTCTAGAAATTCTGAATAAAAACGTGAAAATTTGGATTAACTTTTTATTTAAATTTTTGTGAACTTTATATAAAGTGTGAAAGTTGGATTTGTATGGTTTATATTATAGAATTAACTATATTTTCATAAATAAATAATGGAAAAATATTTTCATGAAACTACACTTTCATTTGACGCCTAGTGTACATACATATGTATGTATTGCCTTCACGCCAATTTACTCTGCAGGCAAAATGATTACAATGTCAACAATACTTAACTTGTCCTCGACCCACTAATATTGTCCCCTATAAAAAGTATATCAATGTACAAAAATATAAGAGTGTGTATAAATACCCTGTATTGTCTTCGCATAAAAATGCGTAATTTGTATGTGACTAAGAAAGAAAATTAGGTATACATAGCACTACGCGCTTATTAGAATAGCAACGGGAAATATTTGTTGCTGGTGGGTGGATATATACATTTGTATGTAGATGTATAAAGATGACCTTGTGCAGGATTTGAAGGTTTTGTAAAGGCTGCTTAATGAAGCAAGCACATTTTGTTTAATTAGGGAATTATTTAAAGATGAATAAAAAGAATATGAATACAAAATATGATTGCGTATACGACGATTCCATTTTAAATGTAGCAAATGATGACCTTCGATTTGGATTAAGTTTCCAAACTTAAACCAAAACTGCTATAAATGTTCTTTAATTTAAAAAAAAAATTATTTCGTACAAAATATGGGCAATTTATTTCATAAAAAATATGACTGGGGTCAACTTGTCAAATAAGGTTAAATTAACTACACAAAGAAATAAGTAACAAGATTTTTTTCAAACAGCGTCATTTTCGGGGTTTCCATATTGGTGATTTTTAAATTTTGAACAGAAAAAGTATTTTAAATATAAAGCATGTTCAGATTATCGTAATTTACGTAATGCTGAAATCAAGTAATTTTGCCATGGTAAAATTTGTCAATAAAAGCGAAGTTTGCGAAAATTCAACCAATTTCAAGAATTTGCCATCAAAATTTAAAATTTTTTAATCAGATTTTTTAGAAAAATTTTGGGCATGCATTTTTATAGCCAATTTAATTTCAGTTTAGTAAGGTGCAAGTTCGAAGTTGTGCGTTTTCTTCGATATAAAAGTACGAGTATTTTAGAACATACATAATTATTTTGTATGGATGAAAATGCGAGACGCCTCCAACGGAAAAATTCTCAAAAATCAGCCTGAATTTTGAGGTACTTTTGAGGCACTACGTTTGCTCACTTTTTGTACTGAAGTTGCCTGAGCTATAAATAAAACTTCATACTCAAAAATTTTCTGTCAGCCTGGTAGGGTTGAAAGAGTTGGAAAACTTATTTTTGAAGTAGCGTTACTAGCTAGAAGTGTAGCCAGAATGCAGAAAATTTTGTGAATCCATGGAAAACAATATTCGTCGCAGTTACCAAGAACTTCACGTTGCACACAGGAGTATTTGTATAATAAAATCGGTTGGCAGAATTTTTGACTACGTCATATTGTCCCTGACGCCCTATCTCAGAAAACTTTTCAAGAACGCCCTACCCCAGAATTTGTTTGAAGAATGCCCTATTTCAGAATTTTATTAAAAAACACCCTGTCTCAGAATTTGAAAAAAAATATGAATGCCGTTTTGAATTTTTCTGAAGTAGGTTTTTTGGGGACCTATGGTATTCGATGTATAAATATGACACTAAAATTAAGCTAAGATAAATGTAATTCAGTTTTTTTTCTCATATAAATGCCTAATTATGATTAAATTCCGTGTGATTTCTTTCATTACCTATCAAAAAAACACACCACATAGTTTTGACCGATTTTACTATGCAAATACTCCTCTGTGCGTTGGCGAAAAGATTTACATAATTCCTTAATCAGGGACCGCACGATTTGTAGATTTGCTCATTCGGCAGTCACAGAGTGGTGTTGTCTAGAAATTTGTATAGAGAATGAGTTCAGAGCAATAACAAAATATGAAAGAACACCACTCTGTAACTGTAAAAATGTACAAATCTGCACAAACGTACAAATCATGTGATCCCCGCTTTATACATGTAATTTATAAATAATCTTGCGAAGACCTTAAAAAGATATTGTGATTGAAGATTCAAATGAACAAAAAAACTTTATAATACTATGTCTCCATTGAGAGATTTATCCATTAAGATTTAATAAATCCAGTTGCTAAATCACAACCGTCTCCATTACCACAACGAGATATGTTTGACGTTCACATTTTTAAATATTTGACGTTTGCTTATGTATGATTTTATAAATACAGTTGCGGACATTGATATACAGACAGATAAAAGGAAGGTACCAAGCGGAATTTCATTATATGAATTCTGAATATTATTGGCTTCTTATTCGTGGTAATTGCCGAAGGTCTATGCAACTAGCGCTCCTTATTTATTGTAAGTCAGTGATTGATCACTTTCTTTCTGTATAATAATAATAATAATAATAATAATATTCGTGGTAAATATGTATGTATAATATATAGTTTGGAAAGTGTAAAGAATGGTACCATATTCCGAATCATATTCCCGAATTTAAGAAAAATTATCAAAACGGTAAAAAACATTTGCGGAAAGAAAAATTTTTGTAGAATTCTCTTATTCATAGGAGGGAACCGAAAATCCAATCGGGGGCCTTTGGCATATCATGAATACGAACTGAGTTCTAGAGGATGTTCGGTGCAATGTTATCGAAGCAGAACCATTACCGAAATTTATAAATTTTTTGTCGCAGCGCGTAAATGACTTATAGAAAGCGGAGAAGACTCTGCATGATATTACTATAAAACATTTCTTCTAAATTTTTAGTTTTTAAAATAATATTTTCTTAATTTATTACAACCAAAATTATGTAAATTACTAATTTTCCTCCCAAACTAACAAAAATATAAAAATCCCTAAAAATACGAAAATTCATGTTTTTATGATAGGCTAGATTTCAATGTCCTCAACTGTATATTGAAAACACAAATGTCATTTGACTTATGGCATGTGAATTTGTGGTTGCCACATCCAACAAATTGTACTTATTGATCAATATTATTGAAGATTTGACGAAGATTTAACTTAAATCTACTGCCTTTCGAGATTTGATTTTATATGGTAAATCTCAAAAGATTTAACGTCAAATCTCGTCAGAGGGCTAAATCTTCATTAAATCTCACAATGGAGACATAGTATAACAAAACTTTTTTAAATCTTCTCGTTAGAGGTAATTCATTAAACGTGAATTTAGGTTTTCGAAAATCCAGAAATTTCAAACTAATAGTCGTACACACAATCGTCATCAGTCCTTATGTTTATCACAGTCGGTTTCTGAATGACTACTATTTGACGGTTCGGCAGGCAGTAATAAATTTAACTATTCTTTATGAATATTTATGTGCTGCATATACCTTTAGTTTTCAATAGTAATGGGGCCATTCCATAGAACCAATCACTGTTGTTTTATTTTTCAAATACGTCTTCATATTATACGCTGCTAGCTATATGGATTTAAATTGATGCTTTATAAATGACATTTTATGCTTCCCAAATGTTCGTTGATATTCATCTTTACAGAACTTATTGATCTCAGTTTCTGCAATATGGATGATTTTTTTTTTGAAATCTGGTCATACATACATACTAGAGCTCGGGCAATTCGGTTAATCGATTAACCGAATTATTCGAATCTGACTGAAGTCGACTACTGTTAATCGGTTAGCAATATTCGAGTAGTCGAAAGCTGTCGACTATTCGGATAACCGTTCACTTTAGATTATTCGGCTAACCGTTCATTTTCGGTTAATCGAATATTTTAAGTTCGAGTTTTTTTTTGCATTTACAGATACATATACATATATGAAAAGTCTTGTTACATTCGTAGTACATATATATGATTGCATGTGCAAAATTAAGGCAAACTTTTTTTGCAAGAATGTGCGCTAATTATTGAAATGTTATTGCGAAATATTTTAGAGACAATGGCTAAAGCAATACCTACCTCTCATTTTGGTGAGTTTTTGTTATGGATTTTTGTTAAATGTTTGTTCAGTGAGGATGTGGATGATTGTAGCACAAAACTGCACCACATATGGAACATGTTACTTCCTTTTCGTCCTCTGATTTTTCGAAAAAATCCCAAACCCAGCTCCTTTTGCGTCCGCTCATTTTTGTATCTGAATATACATACATATGTGTGCATGTATATATTTAAAAAAAAATCTTTTCATTTGTCAAAGAACTTTCAATGAAAGTTCGGTTACTGAAATTCGATTTGCTACAATGCTCGAGTAGTCGAAGCAAAGCAACTATTCGAATAATCGAAGGCGGGCGACTATTCGAATACCATTAACCGACTAATAAGCATGCGAACGGTTACGAATCGAATAATCGGTTAACCGATTAGTCGAATAGTCGGATAATTTTACGAGCCCTAATACATACATAACTATAGAGCAAGTTTAATAAAAGCTTGTTAACATGTGACAACTTTCTTTCATGGTAGAGGCATCGATCCATCCTTTGCAAGGCCCAGTAATCAGCGTTTGGACTCCTAAGTTAGGCGAACGTACGAAAAACTGATTTTCAATCGCTTCTTATGTATGAAAAAAGGTTTAATATGCAATTAGATTTGGACGATTCATGACTTTGGTGGTGTTACAAAGGGTTATAGTATCTTGACGGGAATCCGCAGAGTCGCACTCAAAACATCTGAGACAGTACTGTCGCACTTTCCCTCAACAGTATTTGGCAGGTCGCCTGCGTAACCAACGATATCACAACCACACTTCTGTAGTTTGGTTAAGAGACCATCCATCGCGAGATGTAAAGAAATAGATAAAGGACATCTCCTAGTGATCATACACTTTCTACTTAATTTTCACAAGGTATGCTCCCGATTCACCCTCGAGATAAATCCCCCTGTTTTCTACAGACCCACACATATATGGTAATATCTTAACGCACATAATTTCTCTGTTTATACGTATCAGTATATTCGTATAAAATATCCTTACAAAAGACTTAATTTATTTTTATTTTATTTTTTCAGGCAACCAAAGCTGGCACCAACACAGCGGGCACGCGCACCTATCACACCATAACGGTAAGCATATTTCTATTAAAATTTGCTCTTTATCAAAGCTCCATAAAAATAAGTGAAATTCGTTTAAGACTTCCTACTTCCAAACATATTTCTGACTGACATTATATGTACATATGTATGTGTTTGTAAAATTTAATTATGTCATTAATTTGCCACCTTCAAAAAGACAGCAGCGTTGCTGTTGCTACTTCAAACCAAAAGATTTCATACGATTTTATATGCATATACAAAAACAACAAAAGCCAACTTAATAAAAAGTGGCAGCGAAGCGCATCAAAAATTTATGCTTCACCTGAGCGGCCCCCCCCCCCCCCCACGGTTGGGTGGAAAATTTTTTCTTGGCAAAGGATGATGACAGTCTCTCTTCCATGACTTGTGAGTGTGGTTTTGAGGTGGTAGAATAAGTACATAATGAAATTATAAAATCTATGTACTTGACAATAAGTAAATGGGTGGCAATTATTTACTAACACACATCCTTACGAAGGTATGTGTGCACGTATATAATACTCTGCAGTACCCAGCCAGGATTTGGAATATTGTTCGGCAAATTATCGCATTCTCGAGTCATCTACGAGTCACATAGAAGAGTGCTGAAGGACAATTCTTGTCCGCAATGAGAAGGCGTATCTTTTCTGATTCTTCAAAGCAACTAAACATTGTGGTATCAAACGACCATTAGCGTGTACAAACAAAAATTATATAAATCGCCAGCTGCTATCGCAATTTTCGATAAGCGTCATTTTTTAATCACTGCTCATTACATTAAACGATTACGAGTAATACCACATTTTCTAAGGAAAACATTTAAGAAAAAAGCCATTTGTTTGTAGTTTGTTACTAAGGAAGAATGCGAGAAAGTAAAATGCACTTTTAAAACAGGTAGATGACTAAGTCAGTGCTGCCGAAAGGACAGCTATTTTGTAATTTATACTCCCGTGCTCCCCAACAACCGATTTCAGTACTATTTTGCGAGATAGTTGACATTTTTATTAAACGTTATAAAGTAAATCAAAATACATCGCATTGTACACTGCCAGAGCACGTTACTTGGCATGGGTTTTGATTAACTTTTCCTTTCATCGAGAGCTTTTTTTTTAAATTTATGACTGCAGTGATGAACTTTTAACCGTTGGAGAAAAATCTCTCTTGTTCGTCCGGACTCTCGCAACAACACGTGCTGGAAAGAAAACTTAAAGTAATACTAGACCATACTTTCGGAGGTGAGACTGAAGCACAAAAAGTAGCCTGCCGACTCCTCTTCATCAAGGTATGAAATTAAATACGGTTGTCACGTATGCCAACCGAATTCAGAGGTTTGCACCTCGAAAAGCGCCCTTTTGCAATTTCAAAAGATATCTGCTATCCTACATTTATTAATAAAGCAGACCATCGAAACCTCCCAGTCATTGCTGAGTGCTATACTGGTTGCTGGCTAAGAAATTCCTAATATGAATCCCTTTTAATCAAATAAACAGGAGTTTCCGTGGGACCTACCGCTTATGAGTATGTAGAGTAAAATAAGTTCCTTGCATGTATGTAGTTACCAACAAAATTTAGCTGAGGCCTACATTGCTCATTTCGAAATTACTAAGTTAGAAGGCTGGCGAATGAGTTCCACCTATTTTCCATCATGTTGTCCCTGTCGTAATGAATGCAAATAATACGGCTTGGAATACGGAAGCATATTCCCTTAGAAATGCAGACTGCAGTTTTTTTCCGAATGTCAGTTTTAGAGCTATCCGTAAAAATTCAATAATACATTTATATAAGGATTTTATAAAGTAGCGTTCTGTCCTTGGGCATTTATAAACACATCTACATCACTGCCTTCAAAATATTTCACCTCAGTCTACTCTGCACCATAACGCTACGTATTTCTTTTATGCTTTTAATAGGCCTTAAGTTAAGTTTGAAGTATTCTGCAAGCATGCCGTAAATACTTCTCAAAATGTTAAAATACTCCTTACTTACTTACTTTTTTACTACTACCAAAAAAAAAAAAAAAAACGGCACCACTGGACTAAGTAACTAGTACAGGAAATGGGTTAATTAACGAGAGTTAGACTCCCCTTTACGCTGTTCTTAAGGCTTTTGGTTCAAAGGAAACGATTTTGAAGCCTTCTTTAATTTTGCACAGAAAAAGTGTTCACTTGACCTGTTGCGCACTGTTGCAATTCGCTTTATAACACCGTGCGAAATAAAAAATTTCCAACACACACGCAAAACTAAATATACTACTCACGAAGCTAGGGACCAAATATAGTAAAACTGCTACTTTTGTTTTTCTATCTGACACCAGGTTATTTTAAAGCACTTAGAAATTTCATTGTTGTTTTTAATAAAAAAAAAATAATGTAAAAAACTCAGTGCAATGTAGAATATTAATATGGTTACCAAATTAAAGAGAAAAGTCTGTAGATAAAAAAAATTTTATTCGCTGGGACGAATAGGTATTGAAAATGCGCTTTTAATAAATTGTTTTCATGCTAAACTAATAAAGTTAAAAGAACGAAATTCAAGGATGTGACAGTGTAGTAGGAACATACATATTAGTCCATAACATATATTTCTATCAAAAATAATATAGGAAATTTTCAAGGATATTCAAAAATAAAGTTTTAAAATTACATTTTTAATACCTTTTCATCTTTGTTCAACATCATATTTAATTCTGTGCAATTCTACATAATTTTCTCTTTTTATACCCGAGCGCACTTGTGCACAAGGGTATTATAACTTTGTTCACATAACGGTTGTTTGTAACAGGCAAAACGAATCGAGATAGATATAGACAAATGTATACATAAATGATCAGAATGAAAAGAGAAATCGATTAAGCGGTGACTGTCTGTCCGTCCGTCCGTCCGTCCGTCCGTCCGTCTGTGCACACGATAACTCGAGTAAAAATTGAGATATCTTAACGAAACTTGGTACGTGGACTTCTTTTGGGCATAGGACGGACGGTATTGAAAATGGGCGACATCGGACAATAACCACGCCTACCTCCCATATAACGGTAATTTTCAGAAATACGACAACTGGGATATTTTAGTAACTACTAAAGATAATTCACTCAAAATTGATATTTACAATGAGTTTTAGACGAAAAATAAGAATATTATAGATTTTTGAAAAATGGGCCACGCCCACTTATGGTTACATGCGTATATCTTGGTAACCGCTGCACCAATTTCTTCCAAACTTGGCACAGTTGTTGGTCCTGGTACAAAATACCAAATGGCCGACAACTTTTAAAATCGGACAATAACCACGCCCACATCCCATATAACGGTAATTTAGAAAAATACGAAATCCTCGATAAATCAGTAAATATTAAAGCTAATTTTTTCAAAATTGATGGGTGCAACAATTCTTAACAAAGAAATATGTTTGTGATAAAATTTTGGAAAATGGGCGTGGTACCGCCCACTTATGATCACATATATGTGTCTCGGTAACCGTTCTACCAATTTGTACCAAACTCGGTACGGTTATTGTGCTTGCCACACAAAAGCATACCGTTGAAAATTGTTGAAATCGGACTAAAATTACGGCCGTTTTTCATATAACCGGTAAATTTCAGAAATGCTTGAAATTTCAATATTTCGAAATTTAAGGACGCTAATTTACTTAAAATTTATACACCCCGGCTTATCAGTAGCGGCAGCTTTCGGAAAGGCGGAAAACATATATTTAATACTTCCGCCGGGTATTTAATGTTCGGCTCCGCCCGAACTTAGACTTTCTTACTTGTTTTTGGTACCCATATTGCCAGCCCACATTGCACTGAATATTTTTGTGTTTTTTTGTGTGAAAAGCTGCCTGTCGCACGGTCTAATCGTTAGGAGGCACTAGCCGTAGGATACTTTTTTCATTCTTAGGTGAGTCACATAAAACTCGCAAGAGCGATCATCCGCTCTAAGGAGAAGATTTCGAGTCGCTTTTGATTGAAAATGCTGGCTGGGTAGAAATACATCCATCTGCTTGTAGATATCTGTGCGCCCACCGCCCGCCATTTGTGTGGGGGAAAAATTACGATTCGCGCTAAATGCGCAATTCTGTGCTGGTCTGCGTTCTTTTCGGCTCACCTTTTGTTTTTGCCATTCTACCTTATTGCTTTTGTTGCCATGTAAATGAGCTCGATGGCTTGTTATTTCAGCATTTTTATTGTTGCTGCCTTTTTTGTTGTCATAATTTCATAGTTGTTGTTGTTTTTTTCTGCTAAAATTGACAACGTTTCTTAGCTATGCTGTTAAAATTATGCTGCCAACAAGCGTGTAACAACATTTCCGGCATTAACAATGAGTATGTACATACATATGTATGTAGGTGTAGTTCAATGAAGGGAAATGGCTGTGGTCGGTAGAGGCTTTGAGAAGTGAAAGGATTGCAAAAGTGGTGTTTTTGGTGTTAAATAGAAATCATTAACTAAGCACCAACCGCAAGAGCATAGGTTTCTGAGTGTGGGTGTGTGTGCGTAAAAATATTTGCGCGCGCGGTCTGCCTTATGTTGAGGTGGTGAATAAGTGTTGCTTGAAAGCGAGTGTAAAAGTAAAAGTAAAATATAAATATAATTACCGTTTGGAGAGAGCAAGAAATAATACTAATCTTTGAAGGACATAATAAATATGAAGAAGACAAAAAATGTCATTATCATTGCGGAGGCTTGGGTTTTGCAAAACATAAGAGGATTTAAAAAAAAAAACTAAATAATTAAAAGGCTACTTACATTTTCTTCGTTTTGACTTATTATTGTAGGACCACGATAACCGGTGCCGAGTTGTAGTTGAACATCTGCTGAGACCACCTACCACTCAGTGTGGCAACACCAAAAATTTTGTATGTGTAGGATAATAAAGTTGAAGTGTAGTAAATCTAAGTTTATCAAGGATATTGAAGGATAAAAGGTTCAAAATACATTTTTCGCTTGGATGGCGCTTCAATTTACTCGAATGCTGGTTTTGTAAACCTTCACTCTTTTCTACCTGAAGCGATTCTTTACCCCACGTGCTGTCCTGCTCAAAGTACGTGAGATTCTGTGTCCTTTCTTAGGGTTTCTCCACACATCGTTGTCGCATGCCGACCTACGCCTTGCTATACGATTCGATGCCGAAATCAGGACGAAGGCAAGGAAAGAACGTCGGCAATTGGTCCTTATGATGAGCAGAACAGGGCGGATAATAACTTGTCTCGGTCCTGCAAGTAGAAAGGAAGTGGCATATGCAGCTATTTTCGGTCAAATACATGTGTGAGCAAACTGCAGATTGCGGAAGAGTTCCTTACTATAAGGAAGTGCTAGCCTGAGTGAGTGGCAAAACACCAACGACTCGACGTTTTGGTATGTCGCGTGGGTCAAAGTATTCCCTAATGGACTTTTTGGTTTTCCGTGAGGGCGGCAGGTGCACACCTCTAAGCCACCTCAATCTGCATATAGTTCCTTGAAAAACTACAGTCCGCTTACAATCTACCACCAACAGAAACAGAACAGAAAAAGCCAAAAAGTTCCGAAAAGAAACCCTAGCAAATCTTCCTAAAATTAATAAACCAAATGCAAAAGAAAAAATTCTTTCTTTAAGTTTAGGTCTTAAGGAAATTTTCCAATGTTTTTTTTGATTCCAAAATCTTAGAATAATTTTCATTTACAGTCTCTAGTGAAGACGAAAAAGCTAAAGTACTACCCTGCAGGGAGTGACGTTAGCTTATACCTAACTTTAGTCTGTTTACGCGAACACTAGTGCTAACTACTAACTGTGTATTTTGTTCGAAAAAAGCTAACTACTTTTGTGGGGCGATGGCCGCAAAAAAGTCAGACCTGGATACCTCTGCATTACATGTCAACTAACTTGTAACTAACTACTTTTGGACATAAAATATCAATAAGAAAAACAAAATATTTTTTTGTTTTTTTACTTTTTTATTTACTTATTTATTTACTTTATTTTATTACATTTCATATTTGTTTACATATTCTGCTCTGGGTGACCCCATATTCGAACACCGTCAGACATAACTTCAAAATGATAGTATAAAATTTCGATCTTCCTTTTATTTGTCCTGAATATGAAAAAGAATCTGCGAAGTTCAGAAAAAAAGTGTATTGAAAGTAATTTTTGTATGATATTTAATAGAACTTGTAAAGAAAACCAACTCCCGATTGCGTCTGCATGACTCCTGCACGACTTTACAATTCACTTTAAGTTGGTTTTGTCATAGCTAATTAAAAGTAAGGTATTAATCGAAATCTCGCCAAAAAGCTAACTATAAGTTGGTTAGTTTTAACAATTGATAATTTTTTACTGCAGGGTACTGAACAGCTATTATAGCATACCATGCGTATTTTTTGCTCCTGATATGCGCTTCAGAGTTCAATTTTATTTGTGTGACAACATCAAGGCGCACGCCACAAATCGGAGGAGAAGCTCGGCCAAACACTAACATATGTGTAAGCGCCAATCTATTATTATTATTATTAGTTCAATTTTATATCCCAAAAAGAATGGGTACGGCGACTATTAGGGTGGTCCAAAAACTCATGCGGGCGAAACAAGTTTTAAATGTTAAGCTTTCACCCTCTAGGAATTCAAAAACGAAAAAGAATACCCGTAGCTTTTTGTTGGAAAAAATATACATATATATTTAGAGTTGCCTCAAAGCCCATAAAGTTTTTCATGCAATTTATATGGGGAAAACCATTTTTTCGTAGAAATGGTATATAATTCTTGAAAATCAATATTTTCCAATCGGAGACTTCTCATCAGGAGACTTCCAATAGTGTTATCACATACTTCTACATGGCATATGAGTAACATTTTCCATGCTAAAGTTTGCATTTTTGTCGTTCGCAATGCAAACTTAAAATGAAAATATCTTGGGAAAATTACCTGATCTGGAAAAACGGCATACAGATCCATAATCTACGACCCAAAATGAAGTTTACGTGTATCGGTGTTTTTTTGTCATTGCAAAATTTGAGATTTTCCTTGTGCAGTCCAATTGCACAGCCAGCACACATGGATATTGTGTATACGCCGTGGATACCTTTCTTATGCAAAGGCGTAAAAAAGTTGTAATGTTAAGAAAAAATATCTCTTGCTTAGTGTGAACTTCAGTAGCCTTTACAGCCTAATCTGTTTTCACTCATTGCGTATACGCCAAGGCGTAAACAACTTTTGCAAGCAGTTCTTCAAGTAAAACGAAACCACAAATGCCATAAAAAGATACACACTAAATTTTCAGCCTTTAAATTACCATTAATAATTTAGCCGAATTTCAGACATCAAGACGGTGCAAACACAAAAGTAATAACGATAATTTTTGGTATAAAAAAAGTTTATAATGGATTGGGAAGCAAAGTAACGCAGTTGGCTGGAGAAGTGGATAAATGCAAAGCAAGAGGAAAATTTGTTAGCAGGGCTACATTTTTAGGCAGATACTTAACGTAAAGATATACATGCATACAAATGTATGTATGTGTGCAAGTCGAAATGCTGGTATACATATACATTCAACATTAATGTGTATGTACATATGTCTATACAAATGATATAAACTCAGGTTTAGCCACCATCAGGCACAAATGTGCGATGACAATTCTGAAAAAAAAACTTTTCCATTTCACAGCTATAAATTTACATACATATTTCTCTTCTGAAAACTCATTTCCCCATTCTACGCCCTAAATTACAACAAGAAAAATCAAGAACTAAGGTAGGCAATAAGAGACAAATAGAATGAGTTTTACAAAAGGCAAAAAGTATTAATAAAACAAACAACCAAATAAATAAATAATTGCTACCCAGGCAGACAAGGTGACATACTCTATTTCTAAATATAAATTCGTAAATATGCAAATTTGATGTGTGTATGTATGTAATGTGTGAAAATTGGTGTAGGGCTTCGTGTTTCATTGGCTTAAGTTTTTAAAGTATTTGGGTGAATAGCTTCTGAAAAAGTTTTGCAGTTCATTTCACAAATATATACAACTTGATATGATGTTTTATATGTGCACATTTGTATGTGTGTATGTATGTATGCACTTACTTCCACAATAAATTAGGCTGGGTTGAAAAACGTACTATCAATCCCTTTAACAACATATTGTCCTAGAGTACCTTGTTCGATCATTAAGCAGAGTTATCTCGATTATTAACCCACTAAATAGAGTTTTGGTAATAGTAATGTTTCTCGAGTGCGTCTCAATCAATAGCGTCTTCCTACTCTGGATTCCGAGCCACAAAAAAATAGAAGACGATGAGGCGGCAGATATACTTGTCAAAAAAGCGGCAGAGATAACAGCGATAGGACTCTAGTCTTTCTTTCCATTAGTACCACACATCACGATAGAAGGGCTTGGTAGTGAAGAGAGAACTGGAACTCTCAGAAATACAAAGTTTATGCTTAAAAATTACGTAGATATGAATATTCTCCATTCCTCCAATTTTTGGGGCAGATTTTTTTGTATTGTACAAAAATTATTTTTGCGATATTATGCAAAAATAAGCTAAGCGAAATTCTTTAAGACATGCCTCTAATTTTAAGATCTGACGAACCGGTTTTCCCATTTTGTTTACTAAACATCTTTAGCAACTGCATTTCCAAGTAAATTTTTTGATAAAAAAGGAGAAACATATCAAACAAATGATAAATACCTTCACACGAATAATCCATGACACTTGATTACAGTTGAAAAACAAACACTTGCATCTATGGGTTCAGTGCCAAACGCAACTAAGCTGATTAGCCGATTCTAGTATTTTCTTGGAAATGTACCGTTTGTAGAGTGGCGGGGGGTAAGTAAATGGTGAGAAACTTTGCGTTTATGACTGCTATTTTGCCCGCTCCAAGCCCAAAATATATATATATTTTTTTCTATTAACTGTCACCATGACTTATTTTCACCAGCCTCCATATAGTGGAAACACTGTGCGCCGTGAAGAGAAAACGAGGGAAGCATCTCGAGACGAATTACATACACTCGATGTTACCAAACAATCTTTTGGACTTCCTAAGGAGGACTGAGTAAGGTGTTGTAAGGAGAATGAGGGCACAATAGATCTCCTGGTCCATACTTCTATCTATCTATCTATCTACCTAGGAAGATAATACTATTTTACCTATTTTACAAATAATAAGGGAAGGAGGAAATAAATAATTTCAGGCGGTTTATAGCCCTTCTAAGTGTAGTTAAAGAAATAACTATTGGGAATTTTACAAGTAAAAAAAGTACGAAATAATTACGAACGGCTTTGAGAAGATCATCCATTGCTTATTCAGCTGAAATATGATTAGTTGGTCCATTGTATCTTGGTAAAGTTATTAATCATAACTGACCAACAGCTCTTTCTAATATTTCCAAAGTCTCTAAAGCACAACTAGCAGAACTTTGCTATATAAAACAAACAAGGGGAAATGAGAGCTTTATATGCTCTATTAAAAACCCCAGCTTAAAAGCCAGAGTTAATTACACAAAAATATTTAGCATGAAATGGAAACCAGCCCAAACTAACTGAGCGCCACTCTGTCCGCAATATTAGCTCCGCAGGTTTGGTGCGAAAATCTCTTTTCTTCCGGTCGCCAGCTACTAAAAAAGGCCCTTAGACCGTACACCCTCATCTGATAACTGACAGTGAGTAGCCTCTTGAGAATTACATCAAATCGATAAATACAAAGGGCCCCATTCTCTGAAACCGAGGAGTGGAGAATTTCCTTTTCTTTATGAGATCGTCACTTTTTTACAGCCTTCAATTTTCATTAAAAATATGTATGTATGCATCACTCATTCCGATACGTTGACTAAAAGGGGAGTTATAAAATTTCAAAATTGAAAATTTTTTCCTGTGTTATTTGTGAGGAAAATATAGATTTGCGTTGAGCGACCTCTAAATCTTTATTTTAGGAGCTGTGGTTTTGACAGGTGGCTGTTTGCTCTGGCTCGAAAAAATTTTACAAAGATATTTTGAACAAAGTCGATTTATTCGAACCAGTACACACTTCACAATCATTTTTTTTCTTAGCTTAATTCGACCGCAAATTTAACGCTCTACTAAAAATCTCCTATTACCAAATTATCCAGGTGTAATAGTTTCGAAAAAATTGCAATTTTAGTACAAAATTCTAAGTTCTGTACATTAATATAGTATTTATGAAATTAATTTTTAAGTCTTATTATTTAAATGTCAATATATTGGTAATCACTTGGCAAGTTAAAAAAATAGTTATTTTGCTAATAAAAGTTGTTTTGGTGAAGGATTAAGTTTGCGATCGACTTATGTTAAGAAAAAAATTGTTTGAGCACTTTGAACTTTAATGGGCTTGGGCGGTAAAAGATATTGACCGAAAATTTGCATCTTTCGCAAAGATTTGTTGTGGTGCATAATCAACCACATATTTGCTATTACCAATAAATACCCTAATGTAAATACAAATAAAGTAGCATAAATTCAGTGTTTCTTTTCCAATTTTACTGTAGTGGTTAAAGCTCTTTAATTATTAAACTTGGTGTTTATTAGGTTAGAAATATTTTTTAATAAGAATTATCTGCATCTTTTAAATAAATCTTGTGAAAGGTAAATATTAAATAAGAACAACTCGAATCTAACATTCATAGGACCTTGCTATTAATTTGCAACTTTTTATGTACATCATTTCAAATATCGTTGGCTTAGTTCGCAAACGTGCTAAGTCCATTTTTTTTTTATTTTTCAGGAGGGACAAAAAGCCGTCTAACTTTTTTTGTTTTCAATATTTTTCTAATCTGTAAATGCAGTTTTATTCCTTAGTTCGTCTTGTTTTAGTACCAATAATCGGCCAATTTCCAAATAAAGCTGTTGCAGACTTATAGGCTCTTTTAGGACTTACCACATTTTCTCTTTAAGATTTTATTCTTTTAATGTGGACTTAGCACATTTTCTATCAACCTTTTTTCCAGTAGACTTTTTTATATAAACATATCTACATATGTATATACATATGTATGTATGTATATGCCTGTCAACTTATGCAACAAATAAGCTCGTTCAGAGATACCCTTTTAATAATTGTTGTTGTGACTTAACTGGCACTTTGCCTGAAATGGTACTTTTGTTGTTTTTCAGTATACAATGCTCGTTTGTATAACGCAATGTTGCCTCGTTGCCGTTAGATACTTATATTCAAGCAAATTCATACTAATAAAGATACTAAAGACACGTTACAGAATTTGTAAGTATATCTTCTACCTTGCTCCGTACCAAAGAACTCACTTTTTAAAAATGGTTTGATAAACGACAAATAAAAGTAATGAAAAAGTTAGCAAAAGTTGCAAGAAATGTTGCTTTTAACTTCAGCCGTAAGGTTGTTGTTGAATGTTACTACATATTCCAACAAGTATAATGTATTATGGGTGGGCTGCATATGTTTATATGTGTATTTGTGCATATGTGTATATGATATGCGAGTACAAATGTACGTAAACATGTACCTGTGCGCATGAAAATGCTGCATAATACATTTTGTAAGTGACCGTAACAGTTACAGCTTTTATTAAAAAAATCACCCTTTAACAATTATTTTTTGACTTTTATTTAATTACTCCTTAAATAACAGTTAATTCTGATTTTTATTTTATAACTCGAAAATAACAATCATTTTTGATTTTTATATAAATAATCTGCACAGTTGTGTTTGCAACAGTTATTTTTGGTTTTTAAATGAACAGTTATTGAAGACTTTAATTAATAAAAGTCATAAATAAAAATCAGTCTGTGACTTTTACTTTTAAAAGTCATCAATGTAAATCAGTCACTGACATTAATTTTTTAAATCATACTTATAAAAGTCATTTGTATTCATAAGTCGTAGTAAACTTTTGTTCTCCAACTCCTTCTTAACTGGGAAAAACGATGATGATTTTTATACGTATGACTTAAAAAATAAAAGTCGGTGACTGATTTATATTGATGACTTTTAAAAGTAGAAGTCACTGACTGATTTTTATTGATGACTTTTATAAATAGAAGTCTTCATTAAATGTTATCTAAAAATTATATAAAAATCAAAAATAATTCGTTATTTGCAGATTATTTATATAAAAATTTTGGTTTTTAAAAATAAAGTTCAAAAATAATTGTTATTATTTTTAGTTTTGCATAAAAATTACAATTAAAAAGTTATTTTCAATTTATATTCTCGATGAAAAAAATAAATCGATTGGTATGTATCACTTAGTTGTAGACCATTTCCTTCAGTGTGAATTTTTTCAATGACAGTTTTCATCAATAACTGTTATGTTAGATCGCTGTATATTATATACATACATACACTTGTGATCAGCTAATTAAGCCACAACATTTTGATTTTTGGCCATTTTGCTTTCGTTTATTTAATGTTCATTATTTTTTCATAAAAGTCTAGCTCATTATATAACAAACACCATATAGATCCAGATTTCAAACTTTGTGCAAAAATTATGAAAAATCTGCAAAGTTTCAGCTAAATTTTCAATTTTTTTGGGTATGCAGTTTAATAACCCATTAAATTCTAGGGTAATAATGTGCAAGTCTTAAGTTGCTAAAAAATCGCGTTGATTTTTAATAATTTTTTTTACCGCCGACATTACAAATTTTTTTCCATACAAAATAAATTCGACAATTTTTTTTGTATGAAAAAAAATGCGTCAGTCATGAAGTAAAGAAAAAAGCTGAAATTTTGATAAAAATTTGTATAATTTTCCTGAATTTCGTATAAAGTTCGAAACCGTGATTTATATGTTTTTTGGTAAGTCTTGAACGGTATTTTTATAGAAAAATAACAAAAAAAAATTAGCTCGAAAAATATTACGAATATTGAAAAAAAAAACAACAACACGAGGTCATTTGTTTGAGTCACTGTTCATATATCCTTTGATAGCTTTTCTTTTTCATACTAGGAGAGGAATTAAAAATTTTGATTATAGCTTTTTCTCCAGAAATATCACGTAAATAAGTTACTTAATTAGACCCTGAATCGCACTACTGTATCTATGTATATGCAGTTGCGTGCTATTCTCAAAGGATCTCAATCGACTGTCGGTGAAGCATTATCTTTAAAATAATCCAACGGCCGGAAATCCAACCTGGGGTCGCTTGCTTACAAACCATCGGAACTTACCTTGCCTAGATCCATAGAGTCGACTGAAACGGGCATAAGGTCTGCTTCCTATTTTGCCCTACAAGATTTTGCCGCTTCAATTGCAGCAACTACAAACCTCTCTCCCTTTCGATTTTCCAACACTTTGGGTGCCTTAAGAAGTTGAAAAATACCCACCATGGCATCCCATAGGGAAAGTGCCATTTAATATGAAATTTTCACAATATTCCCGTAACTCCCACACAAGCACAGACGGTACAAAATGACATACATATGTATATCACTCCCGCACACACATACGCAACTGCAGTAACTCGTATTTACTTTCGCAAGCTTAAGTAACCATAAGGATACAATGAAATTTTCGCGATTCACAGCAGTGCAACAAAAACAAAAATTTTGCCAATGGATAAAGGGAAACCTACGCACATACACACCTACACTCTCACTGGCACCTACACTCCCACTGGCACCTACACTCCCACTGCCACCTACACATACACAGGCACTCTTGTGCGATAGCAGTCTACTTTGTGCCACACTTACTATATTACATACAGTTGCCTACGAATTTGTGTGCACATTTGCAAGTGTTTTGTCGCAGATATTACATACAGACAAAAATATGCTAATATTCAACTGTCATTTGTTGAGCAAGAGGCGCGGGCGGCATGGTGATGTACATATGCGATGTATGCGATTTGCCTTGTCTTTCGAATTTACTCACTTCTCTTTGGGTGTTATTATCTCTTTTTTGTTTTCATTTAAATGGCGCACAGCACCGAATGACGAATATTTACGGACCTGTTTAACGGTTTTCGCACGCAAATAGAGCTGCGAATCTGAATAAATATGTTTGTGTGTATGTACTAATCACCATATAAATTCACATTCCAAGCTTTGTAAAAAAATTTCAAAAACTCCAAAAATTGTCAGCTATAACTTAAAAGAGCGACACACAATGTATTCTTTATTATACATTTATATGGGCCATTCTTGCCGTTAGATATTTTTCATCCACTCGCTTATTCCTTACCGAAAGTTTGAAAGAAAAATTTGACAAGTTTTAACAGCTGATACAGGGTAGCAGCATGGGCGTACGCAGGTACGGCCTGGGGAGTGCGAAAAATATAAAAAAAAATAAGTGCGCCTGGGCCGCACTGGAGAAGTGAAATTTTCGTTACGTATCGCTTTTTTCTCACCACCAATACACATAAATATGTACATAAATACATTCATCTGCTTTTGCTTAAGGTTATATTTTTTGTCTTTTTTCTATCTAGATCACATTTACTTACAGTGACGAGCAAAACTATAACATGGAGTAACACTTTTTATTTCAGCCGTCGCTATCTTTCCAAGTTCTAACGACATTCATACTGTTGTTGTATATTTTTATTGGTACATCTTTGCTTCCTCTGTCATAACGATTTGAAGTCAATTCAACAACATTAACAAAACCAGCAGACAAAAATGTAAATTAAGGCAAATGTTACAGTTTTGCACTCATATATTTTTAACAACTTTTTGACAATTTTCACGAAAAAAAAGAATTATTAACACAATGTTCAGTATACTTTTGCTTTTTTTAGTTCCTGGTTGCAATTTGGCATACCTAATGTGTATCTCTGTAAAAATTCTGTAGGTATAGCCTCCCATATATCCTTGGTTTGCTTTCACAGCTCATGTACTCCATTGGACGGACTTGGATATTTAGTAAGCTGCGCTTTTAGCTGATTTCGCAAATTCTCGATGAGATTCATGTCCTCGAATTGTGGAGGTCATTTCAAATTAGCAAATGTTTTCTTTTGTTCCAGTCTTTGCGAACATGTGCAGTGCGTTTTGGTTGATTTTTCAGCAGAAACTCTAATTTTTTCGACTACATAGTTCAAATTTTGTTGAAATATGAACAGATACTGTTCCTTACGCATAATGCGTACTAACGGACCAACAATATTTTTGAAATACAACTCCAAACTATTATTGACCGACCACTGTGGTTCACAGTTTGCCTTACATGATGCGCTTAGGCTTAATTTGGGCCTTTGATCCAATACCATGCCCGGCCATCTGATTGAAAGCGATTAATTTAGTCTTGTCAGACCAAATAACCCTCAATTAAATCTTAAAAATGTGTTTTTTATTGCATTCTGTAAGGCCTAACATATCCCAATAGGCAACGGTCCGGTTTTCGTGCGATGCAGCAAAACGCTGCCACACTCGTACATGTATTTTGATCAAATTTGCTTTTTTCTTCTTTTATGATCCATTGCGCTCAATTTGGCAATTTTTCGCCTCACTGTCTACTGATTTGCATTCAATTTTAATACCTTAAGCGCTTCTGTAGTAGCGGCTGCAGCGCTACTTGCTACTAAGTTCACAAGATATCGGACTGTAATATATTTTGACAGACTTCTTTTGTCCTTAGTAACACTTTAGGCTATATTTTTTCTCAGTTTTAACATTTTCATGTGGCAAACTTCGCAATTTTTTGCCACTTTCCCTGCGGTCCCGCCTTTCCGCAGTAAATCTATTATTTACATTTATGTTCCCTGATTAACCATCTACATATTAATACGCTAACATAAATTTTGTCTCCGTTCGTTTGGCGATTCTACCGAACCGATTTCAAAACCAAGAACACGGTTGGAAAGGCATTTTTCGGTAGATGGGCAGAATTTTTATGGTTTCACAATTGGTTGAAAATTACGGCCAAAACCGTTGTTTAAACATTTTCGAATTGTGTATAGATGTTGCTGCAACATGTTCAATTTGACATGTTTCGCCTGTTGTTTCACTACACATTGGAAATTAAGCTTTGAAATAAAGATAAATATGAAGATGAAGAAATAAATGAGAACGATGAAGTCAAAAAAAAGGGCAAAAGTGAAGATAAAGATGAAAATGGAGACAATGACAGGTACATAAGAATTAGGGTAACTAAAAGGGTAAGAACATTTCTTGAATTTATGAAGTAAACTTCTTTAGCGGCAGTTGGTTGGTTGGGAATAAATTGTCAAATTCAAGGGGAATAATGCACATGGAAATGGTTCTCAGCGGTTTAGCGGTTTGAGAATAAAAAAAAAAACAAAGATGCCTAGAGGTACCGGCAAAAACGAAGATCAAAGCAAATTTAAACACTTTAAGGTAAAGGTGGAAAAGAGGAATATGCAAAAATAAAGATAAATATGAAGAAAAGGATGAGGATGAAGATCGATATTGTTATCGATATAAAACCCGATATTTTTATCGATATAATAATCGACATTGCTATCGATAAAATAATCGATGTTGTTATCGATACTGTTATTGATTAAATAACAGCTATTGTAATCGATATAATAATCAATATAATAATCTATATTGTTATCGATACAATAATGGATATTGTTATCGGTATAATAATCGATTAAATTATTGATTTATATTGTTATCGATATGTACAATAATCGATACTGATGATTGTTATATTTATCGATGAATTAATCGATTTTGCAATCGTTGTATTTTTCTATATGTTTATGGATATCGTTATCGGTATTTTTATCGGCACAGTTATCAACAGGGTTATCCATATAATAATCGGAACATGGAATGTGATCACATTAAATGACATCACATCACATTATATCACATGATATGAAGAGACATCACATGATATTACATCACATAATATGATATCACATCACACGATATCACGCGACATGACATCATATGATATGACATCACATTATATGGCATGACATCACATGACTTGACATCACATGATATGTCATCATATGATATGACATGGCATTACATGACGTGGCATCACATGATATGACATCATATGGTATGACATCATATGACATGACATCAGAGGATATGGCAACACATGACATGACATCCTATCACATCACATAAAATCACGTCACATCTTATCACGTATAGACAAAGAAACTTAGTTGTCCAAATTTACGGATAGTTATCGAGCTATAAAAACCTGTGGGATTAACGAAAATTGTCAAGTTAAAGAAATGTATCAAGTTATCGATATTTATTGAATTATCATTATTTATAGACTTTACAAAATATATCGAGGAGTCGTAATGCATGGAGTTCTTTCAACTTACAGAGTTATCTATAATTATTGATCTACTGAAATTGGTTGGTTCAACAAAGCAAAGTTTATGGAATTTTCAAAATTTATCGATTTATCGAAATTTCAAGGTTATATAAGCTTATCGATTTATCACTGCTTATGGAATTTAATCGTCTTAACAGAGTGTAACGAGTTATCAAACTGTTTAGATAGTTTTCGAAAAATGTGGAGATGTCAAAAGTAAAAATTTATAAAGGTATCCAAAGTTTTTACATTTTTGAGTTATCGAAATTTATAGAGCCATCGGATTTCACAGTTATCGAAATTGGCCGAGTTAACGAATTTTGTTGAGTTATCGAATTTTAGTGTTCTTGAAATTCATCGAACTATCGATATGTATCAAATCATCGAAATTTATCGATAAACTTGAATGTATCGGGTCAATTCCAAGTCCTGCCGAAGTCCTCCAAAGACCTTCTGAGATTAAAAAAAAAATAGTTACGTTTTAGCAGAAGATTTTCCGGTTAGTTAATTTGTACCGTATAAGTATCGCTACGTGTTAAGTTAGAAAACCTCTCCAAGGCTTCTAAAACTAGAAAAGCTGTCGAATTTCGACAGTAACTGGAACTCTAGTATTATTTATTGGTGATCACTTCTTGAATAAATTACAATATAGAAAAAAGTCATCTGACTTCCAACTAAGCAAAAGATAACTGTAAAATCCAAAACTGAGAGTGAGTGCAAAACTGTAGCATTTGCCTTAACTTACATTTTTGTCTCCAGGTTTTTTTTATTGTTGTTGGATTGATTTCAAATCGTTATTAGAGCGGGAGTAGGGGTGTACCAATAAGAATATACAACAAAAGTATGAAAGTCGTTAGAACTTTGAAAGTTAGCGGTGGCTGAAATAAAAATTGTTACATCATGTTACAGTTTTGCTCGTCACTACATTTATTTTTATCGTTAAATAATCGATAAAAATCGATAAATATTGATAACAAAATCGATAAATATCGATAACAAAATCGATAAATATGGATAACAAAATCGATAAATACCGAAAACAAAATCGATAAATCTCGATAACAATATCGATAAATATCGATAATAAAATCGAACAACTAATAAAATCCCAAAAAATTCCGAAAAAGTTTCGTAAATTATAAAACACCTTAAAATTCAAAAGGCGCTTTTTCTATTGTTTTCTTGGTTTGAAAATTTCAGAAAGTTTTGCTTTTTAATTAATCAATTAAATCAAATTAAAATATTGAAAGTGTATTTTTTTAAATAGGAAAAAATTTGTTTAACGAATTAAAAAAAGAAAACTTTTATTCACTTACAGTCTCCGCTCTCAATTTTTACTCAATTCGTTTAAGCATCGACCCACTCTATATTCAGCGCATCTCTTTTTTTTTATCTCTCTCCATGATTCTGCGCGTTCTCAAATACGACAGAATACTGTCACATTGTGTAAATATGTTTGTACATATGTATGTATTTTTGAAAGTATTTGTGCCCATATGTTCAAGTATGCTCAGTCGTTAACCGGTCGAATGTTGCTCATACCACATGTCGTCCCCATAGATAGTCGTCACCTTCTGTCGCTTAATGGACCTATTGCTCTAAGCGTTGTTGTACTTTTTATTACCGACAATTGTATTGCTTTTGTTGTTGTAGACAGCATTTAGCTTCTAAAGTTAATTTCTGTGCTGCTGCCAATGAAGGCGCTGTCAGTTACCATTTCGTCCCTTAGTGCATATATGTACACACAAATGCGCATACATACGTACATACCTACCTATGTACTACTTGTAGATCTCTCATTAATCAGTTTAGTTTGTTTATTTTAGATGTAAAACCGTTATTCACACACACACACACACACACATACATACATACATACATTCCTATACATACAACATTTTCAACGCGATAGTATTAGTTTGCTCCATTTTCCATGCTGCACAATAATGTTTCGAGAAAAGCAAAGGCGCAAACCAAAAAAAAAGCAAAACCTTTTAAAGAATCACGAGAGGCAGAATTTAGCAAAGATGTGCACAAAAGCAGTCATAAGTATGGCTGTTAGCGAGCAAAAAAGCGGCAAGCAGCCATAGCTAACGGCGGCGAAATGTTTGTTTGTTTTAACTAGGGATGTTAATTTTTTCGATTTTTGCGCTCCTGGGATTTTCGGGATATCGTTTATACAATCCTGAGATGCCGGGATTAGTCGCGGGATTTAGATATTCATTATTTTCCAACAACTTAAAATGAAAAAATTGCATCAATATAGTTTGAGAAGCTGTCCTACCATAATAAATAAATGGATTTTGAAAGCTACTTTTTTATTTAAATTTAAAAATATTTCATTAGTAACAAAACAAGAGACAGCAATTAATGGTGATTTCGTTTCTTCTAAAAAAGTTGCTCTTCCACGGTGCAAAATGTGTTTGATGTTACACTCAACCGTACCAAAAAGGCATGTTTTTGCCTTCCTGTCCTTGTCCAGCTCACGCATTTCATAATATTGTCGTTGTAAACAACCATCTGACTTTCGCGGCAACTATTTCCCCTGACAAAACTTCACAGAGCAGAAAATGTTGCCCAAAACTTTTATAAAACTTAAAAAAAATGCAAAAAAAGGCAAAATTTCAAGCCTTTTACTTAGCATTTGTAAACAAATTTTAGACACGCAGTTTTAAAATGTGTGACACCGCCAGCAAAAAAAAAAAATTAAAAATAATAAAAAAAAACAACGTTACTTTTAGTCACTTGAATTTTGCATTTTATCCTCCTGTAATTTAATGGGCTATACTTATAAAATTGCGTACCTAAAAATTTTCCAAAAATTCTGAGTAAAAAGATTGAAACATGTTGAAACAAAAAAAAAGACAAATATAGTAAAACTGCGTTTTTAGTTTTAGAATTTTTTTATTAGAACCAAGGCGAATACATATAAGGTGGTATCGATTTTACAAATACAACAATTACTTGTATTTTGTTTTTGCTTTTAGCGGGCCATTGTCAAATTTCAGCTATTCTTCCCCGAATGAAAAAGGGCGACAGAAAATACAAACACTCTCGCGTTTTCACTCACTCGCTAACGAAATACAAAATTTTGACAATCAAACGCTACTCACAGCTGATGGATCAACACCACCTTATATAAATTCGCCTTGATTAGAACTTTATAACTTCAAAGATATGTAGAATTCTAAAAATTATATAAAATTCAGTGCAATGTAGAATAAAACTGGATACCAAATGAAAGAAAAAATTCTGTAGGATTTAAAAAATTCAAATTTTTGTCAATGTTATTGTGGCTTGTTAACATTTTATTTTTAATAT
>NW_023458565.1:18306135-18324182 GCF_013731165.1 Rhagoletis pomonella
TCCTAATAAACAATCGTGGTACAAAGCTCAATAAAAATATTAAAAATCAAATTTTTTTGGTTCACAAGGACGAATAGCCCTTTTAATTAATTAAATTTTTTTTAAGCTAATAAAGTTAGAAGGGCGTTGTCGAGTTTATATTAGTCTTTAACATATAATTTTTGCAAAATAAATATTCAAGGATAAACTTTTTATGGACATTTTCGATACCTTATGCACCAAAAAAATTAATCTATTCTTACTCTACAGAATTTTTTCTTTAATTTGATACCCATACCGTTTTGCTAAGTACGTGGCACTAAATTTTTTAAACCATTTTCAATTTTAGAAGCCCTTTTAAAAACCTGACGTCAGAGAGAAAAACTAAAAACGCAATTTTACTGCATATTTTAAGCCCATGGCTTCGCGAATTTATTGAGTTTTTATGTGTAAAATTGCCTGTCGCGCGGTGATATGTGTATTTATAATTAGCTAGACATTTATAAAAAAAAATTAAATATTAAATAAAGAAATATGTCAAAAACGGGTTAATATAAAGCGTTTCTATTATTGCCACCCTTGCAAATTATAATTCCCGAAAATCTCGGGATTTTTGGGATTTAAATACGCCGAAATGCCGGTACTAACATCCCTAGTTTTAACTCACAACTGTGAACACCATAACGTTAACTTCAGTGACATACCGATACACTGCCATCTGTGAGTGCTTGCGCTTAATGTGTGTATGCCACTCGTATTACATAGTATGTATAATGACTTAACTGGAGCATGTTGCGCCTGTATGTACTTAGTAAGTGCACACGTGTAGACGCCTATAGAAAAATGTCTGTGCCTTAAATACAGACATAAGTCGTATTCACATAAATTATAATGTCCGCAGTTCACACATATTCTTGTACATTGGAATGATATACATATGTATGTTTGTGTGTATGTATGTAGTATATGGAAACGTTTACTTAAATGAAAACAACTTTGCTACGTGTGGGATTTACTTTAAATTTTCATTATATGCAAATTTTCAGCTATCTGCATGCATACATACTTACACTTACAAGACTCTAAATCACAAGAATGGCAGACTTTTAGAGCATGGAGTTTGAAAATAAAAAAAAAAACATTTCACATTTTATTTACTTCCATGGAAAATTTAGACATTTAATGGAAATTTATAATTTATTGAAACAGTAGAATATTGGTATATGTACAGATGCGGTCAACTAATTAGCAACGAAATTCAAAATGATATTGTTTGAAAAAATTTTTATTTATTTATTTTTGATAAAATTAATTTAAAATATAATTCAGTCTTTTACAGAAACCACAATAATAAAAATTTCAAAGCTTGCAAAAATTTCAAAACAATTAATCTAACTTCAAAAAATTGTCCTCAAAATTTCAAAATTTTTAGTTAGAATATTTAGAAATTTTTCGGGTATGCAGTTTTGTAGCCCATTTAATTTTAGAAGTCGTGAAAAGTTACCGTTGATTTCCTAGATTTTTTTTTTTGTGAAGGGTGTTGTACATTTTCTTCCTTATAACACATGATCAAAAATTTTTTTATATAAAAAAAAAATTGCTACACCCTCCACAAGAAATTCTAAAAAATCAACGGTAGCTTTTCAGGACTTCTAACTTACACTTTATTAATCTAAAATTGAATTGGCTACAAATATGCATACCCGAAAATTTTCTAAATTTCTCACTAAAATTTTTTAAATTTTGGGCACAATTTTTTGAACTTTGATAATTTTTTTTTTGCAATTTGTGCATGCTTTGAAGCTTTTATTATTGTAGCTTCTTTTATAGATTGAATTATATTTTAAATGAAAATTATCAAACATAAATAAATAAAGATAATTTGCAAACAATATCATTTTGAAATTCGTCGCTAATTAGTTGATCACATCTGTATATTTTTGTTTTGTTTTTTCTTGTTGTTGAGCTTTTGTGATGCTGCTGCACCGACCCCACATAAACAATTAACAAAAATAGAATGAGCGGTCAGAATTTCTTGACCCTAAAAGGATTACTCACTCAAAAACGAGGTCTTACCAATTTCGAATTAACCAGATTTTTATATTTTTTGTTACAGGGAAAATATAAGGAATAATTATTGGTGATATGTACAGTTATATTAAGTTTTCTTAAAATAAAAGGAATAAAATTGCATCGTAAAATTTAGTAAATTAATAATTTTGCACAATCAAAAACTTTTTACCTTCACTAACAGTTTGTGATTTTATTTAGTTTCAATTAAGGCTAGCAAAATTCAAATATTTCACATACTTGTCTCGGGAAAAATATGGTCTATAGAAACAAGAAATAAATTTCTATATACAACTTCTAGGTTAAAGGGTTAAAAACAGACGAACAAACGAAGAAAATTTCATAGAGTTTCGCTATTGATTTTAGGTGTACATTCGTATTGATTTTACTAATAAAAAAATTCTTTAAACATTTAATTTTAAACAATTTACGTAGTAAAATTTTTATATTCATAAAATGGCGTTACAACTTTGGTCCGAAGTTAGTAGGAGGATAGAGTCATGAAAAAGTATACTAGAGTGATCAGAACGTCGAGCTGCGTCGACTTAGCCATGTGCACTCCCAGTCATTGGATTAGCACACCTTTTTGATCCCATAGCTTTCCTTTTCTTTGTTTAATATTCATTAATTGTTTATAAAAATGTAGCATATTCTACGTGTAAATCCGATTTTAAAATTTTATACAAATTAAAAAAACATCTCCACAAAGCGTAGTGCTACCCAAATGACTGGCAGTGCAAAAGTTAGTAATAGTTTCAGAATAATTTTGGGTGTGCAGTTTTGTAGCCCATGTTTATATGTATGTATATGGGCTAATCCATGTCGAATGATTTGGATGAATTTTGGTCAGAAATTTTCTTCTGTCATATAGCGATGTTCTGCCAAAGGAAAAAAATAAAATTTTTTATTATATCTGGCCTTAAATTTTAAGTCTTAATTTTAATCTTAATTAAAAATACAAATATTAATATTTTTTGTTGCTATTTGATATATTGTTAGTTTTAAGTTTACTTTGTACAAACATTGAATTTTACAAACTGTTGATGTATTATATAAGACTCAAAAGTCTTATAGATACAGCCTCATTTCTTAAATAAATATGAAAGTTATGCACAACTCTAAAGTGCACAATTTCCAGGATTTCGCAAGCTTATTTTTTGAATATCTCAAAAAACTCTTATAGTTGTAAAAATGGCTCTGGTTTCGTTTGATTGGTGCTTTACAAAAGATGTAATTAAAAAAAATACGGCTCAATTTTTTTATACAATACCTCTCAATGACTTTAAAAGATTCCGAAATTTTCAAGATGTTTTTTAAAGATATCAATTTTTGAACTTAGAAAAATATATTTTTCGCAAACTTTATATAGAGTTTTGTGTAACAATTTTTATTCAATTTAAAGTTTAATGTAAAGTTACTTTTGTTTAGAGTTTGCAATATTTTTTTTTTTAATTTCATATTGTATTGTATACGAAAATTGAACAAAATTTTCTTTATATTTTCTTTACATATATTTTGTACAAACCCCTAAATTCACCTTAAAAACGAAGCCACAACCATTTTTGTAACTACATATAATAGTTTTTGAGAAATTTAAAATTTAACCTGCAAAATCCGATTATTTGCGAAATTTTAACTTTTCGAAAATATTTTTTGTATTTTTTTCCTTTGACAGAAGAATAAAAGAAAAGTGTCGACAAAAATGCATTCAAATCAAAAATATTCGCTTCCAACCATTTGTCAATTTGACTTGCAGTGACTCCTCTATAGGTATTTGAACACATTTCCATTGAAGTGCGTCAACAATGTACTACTTTGTCTGCATTCAGCTTTTGCATCTCGGTAAAACGGTATTAAAACAGTAGCAATAACGGTAATGACAACAATGTGCTTCAAATACCTGCATAGATATGTAAATACAGACATACACACTAACTTACATACATATGTACATAGAATATTGTTTGCAAAAATAGAATAATAAAAAATGTTAAATACTGATATTGGTATCCCGAGTTTGGTTATGTATGAAAAGTGTGTGAATTCAGAGTATGAAAGTTTGTTAGCCAAGAGAGCCGAGCAGCACATGTGTAAGTCGCTACCTAAAGGTGAAAAAGTGCCAAGTCCACTTTTTTCCCAAATTTAGTTTTTGATGCAGAATAACAGATAATGCGAAACTACATCGATTTTTATTTTCTCCTCAATAATTGCAAAAAAGTCGACTTGACACATTTTCAACTTTAAGTAACGTACGTACATACATATGTAGATATATAGAATGTATTTTTTTATATACTCATTTGGTATGTAAATATATCTTTCGTGCTAGCAAAGCTGCTGAAATTACTCATACATCCTGCGAAACCTGTGAAAGAGAAAATCAACATGGAAAAACTAAAATTGTCCACATAAAAGTACTTGCTGAAGAGAATTCAAATACATATATGTACCTATAGGACACATGTAAGCGTAAGAATTGAAAACCGAGATAAATCTAAATTGAATACGATACAGCTCTTTTTGGGAGACAGTATTAAGAATTGTAAGTTTACTGAAAGTTACGATGTCTTTTGTTCAAGTCCTTGACAGAACAAGAAAGTCCATTATTCAGTTCAAAGTAGAAATTGCTCAAAGTTATTGAGCGAGAATGCTCTGCTTGAAAAATGGCGTCGCAAAAGAGAAACAGAAAATATTCGTATTCGGGAGTAACTCGAATTTGTAAAGGGAGAGGATGCCGAAAGAAATGAAGAATATGACATCCCGACCACGTGTTAGAGCCGGCGGTGTTAGGTAGAAATTCGCACAAGTATGTCACACTTGGTAAAATTTTATATGATGTACGAGTAGCATGAAGTTATTTCAAATGAGTGTAAAATGTCCGCGCTATGTCAATGGAAAATGTTTTCATAAAACTGCGGTGACTTGTATAGCAAGTATATTGGCAACGTTTATACTCTCTCACTTGTTCTCTCTTACATTCTCTTACTCACCCCAGAAGATTGTGGATTTAGTTCCTCTCCGCCTGAGAAATTTCCAAACCTCTTTTTACGTTACGCCTTATGTAGTGTGTGCTTTTTTAAAATTAATAAACATATGGAAGTATGAACAGTCGCAATTTTATAAAGTCGCAATTAAACTTATACACCGTACATATTTAATTGGCAGTGAAAATTCCAACTGCGAACATCCGCTCTAGTTTCTCTAGAGTTCGGTTTTGTTGGATTTAAGCCGCATTAATATTTTTTTTTCATAACAAACATCCATTGCTTTCTTTTGCAATCCTTTCCTTGGTCCAAAAAATTATATTAAAAACTTATATCATACAAAACTTCGACGAATTTAAACAAATTGGATCAAAATCTTAAACTTTTAAATCAGATTTTTTTAGGATTTTTTTTAATATGCAGTTTTGTAGGCCATTAAATTAAAGTGCAAGTTTGAAGTCGCTAGGACTTGTCGTTAATTTTTGGAATTTTTCGTTCGCGCAATTTCTTTCATGCAAAGCATGTTCGAGAAACTCCATCTACAAAAAAGAAAAAATTGCCAAAAAATCAACGGCAAGTCCTAACTACTTAAAATTTGCATTTTTTTTACTAAATTGAAACGGCTATAAAACTGCGTACTCAAAGTTTCTATGAAATCGAATTAAAAAGGTCGAAATTTTGTTGAAACTTTGTTGAATTTTCCAAATTTTGTGCGCAAAGTCTAAATTTTTGACTTAGATGGTTTTTGTTTGATAACGAGCAAAACTTTCATAAAAAAATAATAAACATTAAATAATAGAGAGGGAAATAGCCAAAGAATGCTAAAATGTTTCTTCCTTATATATATTTTCGCCACTGTAGGTCACTTTTGTGACGCGGTTAAATAGACAATATTCAATATTCAATATTCCCCTCTTTCAATACGGGTCTAATTATAGCTTATAATCATTTAATTGACTCGTTGAGTACAGAAAAAAGGTCCAAAAAATTGGTAAAGTTTTATGTACATACTTAGTTCGAATAGTAACTACTCGCTCATTAAATGTTGGCGTGGAAGATTTTTACACAGCATTCCTTATGCACATATATATTACACTTTCAGGTATGTAACAATTTTAGAAGGAATTTCAAGTGTGCCAATAAAAATTGTAAAAATGGAATTTTAGCTTCTCAAATCAAGCTCATCTTTTAGTCAATGTAATTTCTTTTTTCATTTGGTGGCACACTAGTTTTACTACACTAGATTCGTTCGTTTTGGCAAGAAGAACATTTTCACCGTTTAATTCTTACATTTTGAATAAAAAAAAATCTTAAAAATTCAAAATAGCTGCGACAGATATTTTGGATGCTGCCATTTTTTTATTCTGGTGGCACACTCTTGAAACTTCAGAGCTATGTTGTATTTGATACAAGAGTATATTGCCTCTAATATGAACATTTTCTTTGACAACTTACCAAAGTTATTAAGGGAAAAAACAATTATAATTTTTTCGAGATACAATGTAAAAATTAGTAATTACGGTACCTTTTCTCTTAAATAAAAGTTTAAGGATAAAATCGTTAAAAAAATTGAATAATTTTTTATTGTACTTGTTTCTGGAATTCCATTGATTAAAGATATGGATGAAGAATGCGTTTTTTTCTGGCGAGAAAGAAAAACAAAATGAAAGAAGTGACATTAAAAAACAACTTGTGAGATTTGCTCTTAAACACATATGTGTGTACTACATTAAGGTGGTCTTAAGTTTTTTTTTGTTGGCGGCTAGGTTAAATACTTACCCATTTCAAAAAAAAAAAAAAAATTCTAGTCTCCTCATTATCGATATTTTTAAGCTCTGTGAGGCGGTGGGAAAATTCCAAAATTTGCAATTTCCTGTGTGTTTTTGGATCATCCTAATGTACGTATACATACAACCTTATAAATACATACCTACATATAAAAAAATTTGTAACACGCATGCAACTGATATTCATTCAAACACAAACATACACACACACACACATAATGAATATCTTTATTTATCTACAAATATGATAACAAAAACGCCCTAACGCCTACCTATATGCAACACATGCGAACGAAATTCCGTAAAAGTGCATATGCTATTTACTATGTGACGCGTAATATGCCTTCCTTGCTGCTCTATTTCTATTTTTTTTTGTACATAGCACATCTTCACATTTGCTCACAAAAAGTTCGTTTTCTTGTTTTTTATTTTTTCTTCTAAAGAAAAGACTGCATTTATTACAAATGTTACGAGGCAAAAACTGCAAATACACACAACTCAACTAACACACACATTTGCACGCACGTGTCAGCATATTTGACAGCATGCAACCGGAAAAAGAACTACTACTGCTACTGCATGCACTACAAGCAACTGCAACTCAAATAATTTTTCATTAAAAAAATAGGAAAAAAAATCGTAAAAAAAAGAATTTCGAAATACACAAGTGAGCGTGCAACGAGTGCATCAACGTTGCTTGCTTGTGCCACTGCTTGCTGCTGCTGCTGCCAGAGTGCCACCATCGCTGTAAAGTGTTAAATGTGTACTTGTTGTGCCACCACCCACTTGTGGCAGCTGCCACACAACTAAGCTGGCTTAGTGTTGCTGCCGACGCAATTGTTATTGTTATTTTTGTTTTCTTTTTATTATCAGTTGTGTTGCTGCTGTTATAGCAGCGGGTGTTAGCCAGCGATGCTGGTGATAAAATGAAATGACTTTTGTGAACCCACTGTGCTGTGGCGCCACTTATGTACATACATACCTCTGACCAACTCTTAGCACCTCTCACCGAACACAATTTCAGAACTCCCCCGCACAACGCATTTTCCATTCCCCTCTCCTTGCGTTTTATTACACTTGCCATGTGCTACGCTGTGCGCTCTACCTGCCGCCTTCCTGCCTCATCTTTCTATTCTCCTTGTTCCCTTTACAAGCATTTCATCGTCTCGTCCTCTATTAATAATTCATTTGCTTTTAACTTTTTTCGCTTTGTTGTTGCTACACGTTACTACATACACACTCAACGCTGCTGACAAAGTGAGAGCGACGACTGGAACGGAGGCCAAGAAATCCAGGCGTCCAGCACGCAATAGCAAGTGAATTTCCATGCTTTTTGCCACAAATACCAGCATAGTTTCGTGTAACACAAACGCACACCCAAATACATTCACTCATGTACGTACATATATGTATGCTGTAATTTTTCTTTTCACATTGAATTTTCGCCACAAACTGGTTAGAGTGGAATCTTAACGTGCGTTGTTGTTGTTGTAGTTGCTGTGTTTTTTTTTTTGGTTGGTAGTTGATTTCATTGCGTTTGCCTGGCATAATCCTTGAGGCGTAGAAAAGTAACGAAAATGCAAACGTTGACACACGTGGAAACATACATAGAAACATGCAGGCTATGTAAATGTATGTAAGTAAATACGTACATATGGACACGAAAAAAAACTCAGAGAAAGCTTCAGATAAAAACGTTAAATATGTATAGTAAAAAAATTGTTTGTTAAGTATGTCGACATATCTGCAGCATGGTGTGGGTTGATGAGACTTTTTGACGACGCACTGTGGTGCAGATAGTTTTTAAATCTCGTTTTATGAAAAGTATCTAGCGTAGTCGGTTGAAAGTTCTGTCTCCTGATCCATTGTGCCCGCTATATGGTTTACTCTCCAAATCTCATTACTATCTTATCCTACTAAATCCTATCCTCTCCCATTCTATCCTATCCGAGCCTATCCTAACTTTTTATTCACCAAGTAATAAATCAAATCCTAGCCTCCCGTTACCTCTCCTTTCCTATACTATCCGCCAAGGAAAAGAAAAATCGTATCCTATCTTACTCTATACGAGTATTGAGCCTAAATCTCATCTTCCGTTATAACGTGATTCTCGAAGTGTCTTTTGGGTTTGCTTCTCAGTACAGGGAACTATCAAAAAATGTTATGCTTTGCTATTCGTACTGCAGTATCTGCTTCGTTCACGCGAGTAAATTCTCATTTTGTTATAGGCTATAGAGCAGCCTGAAATATCCGGCAAGAACTTCTGTGATAATTTATGAATTATTCTCAGATAAGCCCATGTATTCCTTAAAGCGTTTTACATAGATTTTATGTATCTATAAGCGCTTTGGAATGCTCTAGACCTGGTGGAGCGTTACAGTAGAGACTTGAGTGTTAATAATTATTCTTCTTTGAAGAACCCGGAGAACCAAAACCTTGTTCGTAAACCCATGGCATTCAGCTTATTACGGCACTCTAACTGCTCTTTCACTGTTGCGTGAGGAGATATGAGGGTCTTAACATCAGATACCATACCATACATTCTTTAGCTATTGGTGAGTTTCTTGTGCAGTTTCATCAACCCAGATGAAGGCTCCATATGTTATCATAGATCTTAGCATCGCCATATACATCCATCTTGCCTTCTTCCAAGTGTGCCCAGAAGCGGTTAGGTGCCTCAAGTGGTGAGTTTAACTACTGAAATTAGCACTAATATGAGCCACTTTTAAAGCATAACTCGATATTTGACCTGAGAAAAGACAACTGCTAAAACAACAGATGAGTGTTATTTCTCTTATATTCGGCGGATGGAGTTTAAGAAGCTACGAACTTTCACTGAACTAATATCACTCATTCATGTTAAATCGGAAAAAAAGGTTTGTCTAAAGCCTCAATCTCATCCTACTCGTATCCCGAAGAGTCCATGCGATGAACGGAAGTCCACAGAAGGAAGGTCCATGCCAAAATCCATCTTTCTTCTAATCACTCCGAACATCAACATTTTTATCTTTATTCCCTGGGCTACAAAGTGAAAAGGGTAGACGTTGTTGAATTTAAACCGGAGGCGGGCCGCAGCTTTCCCGCGGGCAAAGCTTTTTCAAGCTTTCTACACTAAATGTATACAAAGCTTGAAAGAGCTTTGCCGGCGAGCTGGCCGGTTCCCACAGCCGATTTAAACGTTGCCAAAAATTTAGTTGTGGCTGTCTCTTCTCTGGAGTAGAAGTCCAATAAAAATGTTTACGAACATATCAAAGCTGGACGGGAAAGTTAGGAGGTGTCTACTGCCAGGAACTCTACATAGATCTTATGTTTAGACTGCCAGATCTCTGCAGCGTCTATCAGGCGGAGGTGGCTGCTATAAAAGCTGCAGCGGATTAGCTATGCACCATTTTTTTTGTCGATTAGGAGAATAAATATTTACTCTGATAGCTAAGCGGCAATCAGGGTGTTTGGATCGCTAATGGAACTATTGAAACTCGTCGGCGAATTCATGCCGTTGGCAACCTGAGGCCTGCTCCTGCACAGATTTGCTTGCTTACAGTTGGCTCAGCTGGCGCTGGGCGAAAACCCCGTCATGCAAAGTTGCAAGGTGCTTCTTGCCGGTTGTTGACGGCATCCGGTAAAGGGAGCTTCCTCAGCTCTCGATTCTTACAGGTTTACTGAGCGGACATTGTCACCCCCGCGGTGCGAGTTAATACTGTCACGGATTCCTACAACGGCAAGCAGCTGTCTAGAAGACGATGTGCAATCGACTCGGCCTTCCTTCTCAGATGCCCGGCATTTGCAAGAATAAGGTTTAAGCCCCGAGAAGCTCTCCGGAGTGATTACCAGATGTCTGCGGAACTTTTTTGTGAGCACCCAACGCTTCTGTTAGTTTAATACAGTGAATCTGTAGTTACCTTTCAAAGAATTTGTGTAATTTGGTGACACAATGGACAATCTAATTAATGTCTAAGTGAATCCCATCATAGGATCTGTCACAATAACCTATTACCCTACCTTGGTATATAGAACTAAAGAGCCTAGTCTGTCTAGGGTCCAACTAATCTCCTTAGTACTTACTGAGTTCTACCCTAACTTATAGGTTGCTTAGGCGCGACTTCTAACACCAAGCGCCTAAATGCATGCTATGTACTGCTGTGTATACACAATTTTCCCTCATTATATTTATGTAATTTTTGCACATGCACTTCTCAACTGCCATGTAATAAAAGTTTCTTTAATTATAATTTTATGGCATATCAAAGCATGCTCGGCCTAGTCTGACGAATACTTCGGACAATGCTTCCGAAGCTTATTTGCAGACGTTTCGCTGAACTACACTCATCCATCGCTCTCCGGCAATGTAAAGGAAAGGTAAACAGCAGTGATATATGGCAATCCTGCAGACTTAATACAGGCTCTGTAATAATGCCTTGATCGGGAACTTAATGAAGGCGCCGTGTACGTATGTAGAAAAAAAAGTGTAATTTTAAATTCTCTATTAAATGATCTCGAAGAACAATCCATGAGAACGAATGTGCTGAATGTAGCTGTTATGAAATTTTTGCAATTTCGATGAAATATGTTTGATGGAAACCTTTCGATTACATTTTTTTTTTTTTACGTGAAGTTGAAGATTCATTCGAAAACCGAGGGACAAAAAAGTTTCTTCACTTGGTAGAAAACCATGTCCTTTCTTTTTATGTTACTTCCTGCCGAAGTTTTTGAGTCGTAGTTTTTTGAGTACATGTATAAATGATAAAGCATTGTAAAATCCATCTGAACATTTTTTCTTTTTATCTAAATTCTAAATCAGGATTTTCGATTTGGTTTAAGTTGAACCTTCATACAAAAGTTAGTCAAGAAAAAGGTTAATAAAGAAACTAATTTACTAATTTAGTTCTTACAAAATTGTTTGGCTCAGTCCCATTGTGCACGAACACGATCTCAAAACTGGGCATTAAGGAGTCCAAGGAAATGACGACGCGCGCGTTTGTGAGATTATAGCGCATTTAAGTAAGTGTATGCGTTTGCATTTATGGGTTTCTTTACATCCGTATAATATACAAGGCAACACAAATGAATATGCATATATATATATATATATATATACGTACATTGAGTCAAGGATATTTTCATGCGCCAAAGCGTTGCAGCATAAAATTCTTTCAACTTCCACACAAAAGCTGCCGCGAAATGTGAAAATGTGAGAGTTTAGCTAAAAGAGCGGAGGCAGGGGGCAACAAAGCAATACAATACTAGCGTATAAGCATACAAGCATTTTTTTACAGCAACACAATCCCTGAGAAAGCAGCTTTTACGCAAAGGATTTTACTTTTTGTTTTTTTTGCTATTTTTCATATCGTTTCGACTTTCACAATTTTTCTTTATTTCTCTTTCTGGAATCATTTATTCCTTTTTTCTTTTATTTTTTTTTTATTTTTGACATTCATTTGGTGTTAGTGAAGTACTCTTGGCGGCCACTTAAGGCGCTGTTTTTATATATGCACATACTGAAACGCTGAACGATTTATACCTCCTTTGTTTATTTAATGCTTGTAGCCACTTGATGGGCGTTTTGAGGTCAAAAGTGTGGTCCTTTATTGCTCGGGAAGTTTAATTGAATTGAGTAGAAGGGCTTTATGTGCATTTGATATTTTTGATGTTAGGGTAAAATGCAAGTGAAGGCTTCGACTGTGAAGAGTGTTGGAAATGTCGTTGTTTTTTGGCTTTACTAGTTAGACTAGGATGAGCTTTCAAATTTCCACTAGGCATTTTAGTGACAAATATGACAAAAACTGTTCTACCATAAAAAAATGGTATGTGAAAACAAACCTTTGTACATGATTACATAGAGTTAAGTAAATATGTTGTGGCACCTTATGCCAGAGAATTCTTGTAATGACGTGAAGCCCCTACTTAAAGCTGGGAATCTGCAAAGGAGGCGTTCTTCCGTCCAATAATCAATGCCCAGTAAGAATCGCTACTAAGCTTTCCACTTCACGTCTGTATTTTCTTAAGTGAGATGCGATCTCTGGCTAACTCATCTACAGCCCCGTTTTCGGAAATGTAGCGATGGCCACCGACCCAAAGTAAATCTAGATCGAGCTGGCTACTTACTGCATTTGAAAGAACCTTAATCGACGCCAAGCTATCCGAGAAAACAGCCGCACGTTCGCCGTGACGTAAACCACTACCTTCTAAAAGACAACAGCCTTCAGCTCTAGCGAATACCTCTGCCTAACAATACTTGCAAAATCGGGCAGATTAATTGATTTGTTTAATTCCAGGGAGAGGAAACGCTAGCTTCAACTCCGCGTTGCATTTGAGAGCCATCGATGTACGGATTATGTATCCAGGCAGAGATATTTATTTCCCCATCCCGTTCGGCTCTTGACGGGAGAATGACCACGAAAGCCTTCTGAAATTCTGCTTCAGGTCATATGTATTTAGTTGGTAGGTCTCTGAGTTTTATAGCGGATAGTACTGCGGTGTGGGCTATGTGAAGGTCGGTCTATAGGACATAGATTTGTAATAGCATTGGGGCGTCCATAGAGCAAGTTTGTGGTTTGAATGCAGGCCTAGTTTTAAGTGTTATACAGGTTCCGCAGGGCATAGTTCAACTTTTGGATTAAGACCCCACGTCTTCCCAAAAAGCCGTTTTCCGGAGTAATGGGTAATGTTTGCTTTCTTTTTTCTTTCTTCTATATCTATTTTCCAACTCAGCCTAGGATCCAGTATGACTCCCAGATACTTCCCTTGGTCCATAAGAGCATTAGTTCCGTTTTCTCTGGGTTCACTCCAAGACCACATTGTTCAGCCCATTGGCCTGGCTCTACTAGAGTTCATTTCGTGATGTTAGATCATCCTTGTAAATATGCATGCTGTGCCTCGAAAGTTTTGAGAATAAAGGAGTTTAAGCTGGTTGCTTGGTTATGATGGGAACGCTGCTGGTTGCTCATCCTCCTCAATGTTCATGAGACGTAATCTATTGACTTTGATGTAATCGCAGCGTGGGAAGTGTGTTTTCATGAGAAGTTCATGACCTTATTTACTATTAATTGTTCACTTACCATACTCCTTGACATGGAAGCTACGTATTTTATTTATTTAAGTTGCAGGGTGGATGGGCATCTTTCATGAAATATTTGTTTCGTTCAGATTCCTAAGGATTTTAACAGGGCAATTCTTTTTTTCAACTCACCGTAAGACAATTGTTAATTCTGACAACTACATAACTTGAAAGCTTTTTTCTGTCTTTCGGAAGACTAAGATCTGCTAACGAGGAAGTCTTAGCGTAATTCGTTTTTTAGCAATCAGTTTTCTACAAAATTAAATAAAATAAAACTTATCTTTATTAATCAATAGATCAAAAAAAAATATTGAAAAGAAAACATAATTAATTAAAAAAGAAAGATTAATAAAATAAATTCCTAAGAATTAAATAAAAAAAAAATTGTATTTTTAAAACAATAGAATGATTAAGCTAAAAAAAGAAAAGAAAAAATTTCAATAAACCAACAAAATTTGAACCAACAAAATTTAAAATCAATAGAAACTTCAATAAATGAAAATAATGAAATAAGTTTCTAAAATTAAGTGAATTTATTTCTTTGTGAAATATTTTCTTTTTATAAAAATAAAATCAAGAAATTAAAAGAAAATTAAATTCAAAATTAAATACTATATTAAAAAAGAAAAAACTTTTTATTAACAATATATTATATTTAGCAAGTCTTTTGAATTATAATGAAATTAGAAAAATGTGTATTTTTCTTTTTAAAGCCATAAAGTTTAAAAATTAAAGTAAAAAAATTAAAAAAAGGAAATAATAAAAACAAAAAAACCCGCTGCCCTAGGATTTGAACTTCGTATCTCTCGAATGTCACGCCAGTGCTTTGCTCACTCAGCCATTGCGATTGTTGGAGCAGCGCAAGCAAAATGAAATATGCGCATCTTCAAGTGCTTCGTGTCAAAAGAGCTTTTCGCCATGAAAATTGGCAAGCGAGCTTTTTTTACGAAACTTTCATGCCAGATCAAACAAAATCTTACAAACTATCTTTCAATTGTCTTACAAAAGATTTATAGCTATCTTAGCCAGAATTGCGCTGTGACCCGGTACTCCTCTACAATTTTCGGCTATTCGCAGTCTTTCTCCTTGGTTAATTTTATTTTGTTTCACTGCAATTTATTTTTCGGTTCGCTCCTATACATTTACAAATATTCTGCTTAATCATCTCTGCACTTCATGCGCATTCCTGTGGCTAAAGTTTTCTGCAAAAATTTTATCAATTTAATTTTTGTTCACTTCCGTTTTTATTATTTTCGACTTTACTTATTTCCCTTGCTGTCATTTCTCTGCAACCGGCTTTGCTTTTTACGATAAAAAATAAAAAATCGTTATACTGCTAGGATCTACTATTTTTTCGGTTTTGCGAGAGGAAAAAAAGAATAATCTAAATTGTAGCATACGCTTAATGGTCGGTTACATAAGCTACAGGAGAAGATAGGCATATACGTATGTACATACATATCTATGTATGTAGAGCGGTCAATGTGAAGAGGTGAATTGAGAAAACGGCTGCCATTTGAAAACAGAAAACAGCGTCGCAGCTGCAGCAATAGCAGCAGCCAAAATACTGCAACTATAAAAAAAGAATGAAAAACAGTAACGTAAAACACACACACACCCACACACACTGCTGTGCAAATGCAAGCATATAAAAGCCAAAAAACCATGATGAACCAGCGTTCAAAATAAGAAGAAGAAGAAGAAGAAAAAAATCAAGAAAAACACTTGCAAATGTACGCCAACAAAAATGTTCTTCACACAAAAGCCAGCGCAGAATATAAAACATCAACATTCAACAAAATTTTACTTGGCCACAAGTGGGTGAATTGGTCGCGCCGTCGAAGCAGGAGAGGAACGCCGGGCGTTGGGTAGTTGCAGGTGATTACGGGAGACTGTTTGCAGAGTTTTGTTTTTTTTTGATAAATTTTTTTATCTTCGTTTCACTGAAAATTTCTATCTGCTTTCTTTTCTTTCGTTTATTTCATTTTATTTTTTGTGTCATTGCTTTTTTGTCCGCTCCGCTCCGCTCCTCTCCTCTTCACTCCGCTAACACAGCTGCTTGCATCACTTTGGAGACAATAGTCGTACGTATGCATCGCTTATATGTCACTTGAGTGAGGCGCCGCACATTCGCCACCCACTCGGGCGCTCCCTCCCTTGGAGGACGACTCGCCATGCCCCGCGCGCTGTGCTGCTGTGCGGCGTCATGCTTTTTTCGGGTTGCTCCCATGGCACTCGACCGACACATTTAGTTCAGTTCGGTTCAGCTAACAGTCATCCTACATACATACATAAAAGTAGACAGCAAGGATCCCCAACCAACCATCCACCCACCCAACATCGAAATCCCAACGTCCTTTTTTGGTGCTGACACAACAACAATGAGCGTAACAAAAGTTGCCAACTTTTCGTTTTAAGTTTATTTCTTATTTTGATCTTATTTCTTTCGCTCGGTGTGTGTGTGTGTGTGTGTTGGTAATACTGTCAGTATGCATCTGCATGTATGTATGGATGTACATATGTAAGTACTTATGTGTAAGCGTTTTACTCGGATTTTTTTGTTTTTCTGTGTTGTTTTTTTTTGTGATTTTCATTTTTTGTTGGCCCAAAAAGCTTTTATGGGATTTTCATGTGGAAGTTTTTGCGCCAGAAAAACCAGCACAAGCAGAAATATCACAGCACCAGCAACAGCAACAACAGCACAAAGTTTTATGCATTCACACACGCAGCCAAATACATACACAAGCAAGGATGCTTATTCGCTTGCCACGTTAGCTTTTTCTTCTCCTAAATGTGGTGCTGCTGCCACCGGCATCGCTACAGTCGCCTCATCTTCCACTCGTCGCCAACGTGCCATCACATCGACCGTATGTTGCCAGCATTGGCTTATGTTGCAGTTGATATTTTATGCTCTTGTTGTAGTCATTTGTTGTTGTTGTTGTTGTTGTTGTTGCTGTCTTACAGTTGCCATTGTGCATGTGGCTGTTGCTACTTTTATTATCATCAGTTTGCTTGGTAATTTTTTTGTTGCTTATTTTGTTCTACGCTGATTGTTGGCGTATATATATATATATATATGTGTCTACATTAGGGTGGTCCTTAAATTCAAATGAACAATTTTTTCAGTCTCGCCCCCTCAATCGGTAATAATACCACGGCCACAGATATCACATATAAATTTTGGTTCCGATTGGTGGCAGTTAAGGCGTGTCGCACAGGGGGCAAACGCCAGATGCCTCTAAGGAGACTCAAAAAATTAAAAATATTTTTTTTTTCATTTAATACCCAAAATCTTTACTCTAAAGTCGAGCATATTAAATTTAAATTATGGTCCCGATTGGAGTGGGTTAAGACGTCTTCATAGGGTAATCTGAACATTGACCCCTATGCGACACGCCTTAACCGTCTCCGATCGGGACCAACATTTATATGTGACATCTTCGCCTGTAGTAGCATCGACGTAGGTATGCTTAGGAAATCTGATGTAAAAATTTGCTTCCTACATTTAAGTGCCACCCTAATGTACATATATACGTATGTGTGTGTGCTTTAATGTGTGATACGAAGTGAAGGTATGTGAATGTGTGAAATTGCAAGCAAAATGGTTTCATGTTGTAATGTGTCCCTTCATTTCGGCGCCGGTAGTCGTCAGTAGACAGCTGGAATACAAATGCTTTTGGGTTTTTTTCCCGATTTACAATGGGTTTTCAATGGAAATCAATTGAAATATATTTGAATTTCGTTTTTCTTTTATTTTTGTAGTACTCGTACACGTTGTATGTTTTATGGCAAAAATTGTCGACTTGATTTTTATTAAGAAATTAATCAATGAATAAAATACGCTTTAGTTAGGTTCGGTGTCTGTACGGAGTATACACATTAGATTAAAAATCAACAAACTGTAATAAATAATGTGTCTTATAATATTTTATTCAACAATTTTTATTCAGCTTTAGGCCGTTTTTAATGTAAAACTATTGTGGAAAAGCAACAAAAATTTTTTGAAAAAAATGGTAGAAGTGATAGCTATTTTAAAAAATTATTGTTGCCTTTCCGCAATAGTTTTTCATTAAAAACGGCCTCAAGCTTAATAAAAATTGTTAAATATAATTGTTATGGGGCCATAAAATAACAAAAAAAAAACGTATAATATTTTAAGAAAAAAATGCCTAT
>NW_023458565.1:18324282-18359595 GCF_013731165.1 Rhagoletis pomonella
AAAAAAAAAACGTATAATATTTTAAGAAAAAAATGCCTATAGTTTTCGGTTTTTTGATTACACAGGTTTACAAAACAAAAAACAAGTAAACAAGTTTTTTCACCTTTCCGAAAACTACCGCTACATGGAAAGCAGGGGTGGTTTTATCCCTTATACTTATATAGTTATATGTGGGCGGTATCACGCCCTTTTTGGAATATTCCATACTAATTTTACTTCTTTTCAAGGGATTGTTGTGAGTATCAATTTTTTATTTATTTTTTTTAATTTTTTTTTTTTTATTTTTATATTAGCGTCCTTAAATTTCGAAATATCGAAGTTTCAAGCATTTCTGAAATTTACCGTTATATAAAAAGTGGGCGTAATTTCAGTCAGATTTCAATAATTTTCAGCGTTTGGCTTTTATGTAGCAAGAACAATAATTACTCCGAGTTTGGTACAAATTGCTCGAACGGTTACCGAGATACACATATTTGGCCATAAGTGGGTGGCACGCCCATTTTCCAAAATTTTATCTTAAACGTATATTGTGCTAAAGAATTAAAAAGCAAAGCTAAGATTTAAATAAACTTTTCAATTAATTTAGGAACGGTTCTAAAAAAATCCCGAAAAATCTCAAAAGACTCCGAAAAATCCTGAAATATTCGAGACTTCCGGGAAAACCTCGAATGATTCTGAAATTTAAAGTGCGAAAACACTAAACAAGTCCCGACAAAAAATTGGCCTTGAAAATTCAGAAAACTAAAAACCGCAGAATCACGACAAGTCCGGAAAAATACTGAACGGTACCTTAAGAATTACTAAAAAGTCTCGGAGAGTCTGGAAAAATAAAACATATTATTAACGTTATCGAAAAATTTAGATGGTATTACGGGAAAGTCTCGAAAAACCCGAATAACTTCGAAAAATTGCTTTAACAAGCCTGGGACATAAAATCCCACACAACCAAAAGAATCCTAAAAAATGCTGAAAAATCAAGAAGAACTATACAGAAAAAAATGGAAAACTATCGAAAAACAAAGATTCCAAAACAAACTTTAACGGTGCCGGAAAGTCCCGAGAATGCCACTGAAAAATCACAAGCTATTTCTTCTTCCTCGACTTGTGGTGTGCGCCTTGATGTTGTCACACAAAGCGGAGGGACCTACAGTTTAACGCCGACTGCGAACGACGATTGTATTCTTATGAGAAGCTGTTTTTCATGGCAGAAATACACTCGGAGGTTTGCCATTGCCTGCCGAGGGACGACCGCTGTTAAGAAAAAAACCTTTTTCTAAATTTTTTGCGATGTTGATTTGACCAGGGCATGAACCCAGGTGCTGATGAGTAAAAGCGCGCACTGCTTACCACTAAACCACAGCGGCCGATTTAATTGTATTACCTAGTACAAAAATAAACGCTTTAAAATTACTTTTGGATCTAATAGTTTCAGAGAAAATCTCGGAATATCTTGAAAAGTCTTGAAAGATCACGAAAGATTCCGATTGGGTAAACATTCCAAGAAGTCCCGATAAAAATCCAAACTTGAAGAATCCCGAAAACTTCGCAAAAGTCGTGAACGGGTTAAAAAAAAAACGTGAATGAAAAATGAAACACGAAGATCTACGAAAAATTCGAAAAATTAGAATAAATACATAATCAGAAGTTACCGAAATATGCCCAGAAAAAAATGATCGAAGCTTAATAAGTAATCCCAAAATAATTTAACACGAAAATTCCGACGAAACCCTAAATGCAAATATTCTACAATAATAGAGGATACTTATGGCGGCTCCGATGAAGCGATACTATAGTTTATCGATTTATTTTCGAAGTCCATAAATAAAGTTTCTTTACGGTCTCTCTTCAGAGTATATATATTTTTATTGTATTGAAATGGCGACACGATTGGTGAGTGGACACGATTTAGACTAAGATTAAGATAAATATTAAGATTAAAACTAAGATTAAGATTAAGATGAAGATTAAGACTAATATTAAGATTAATATTAAGATTTATATTAAGATTAAGATTAAGATTAAGATTTAGATTAAGACTAAGATTAAGTTCAAGCTTAAGGATTAAGATTAAGATTGAGATTAAGACTAAGATTAGGATTAAGTTTGAGGTGAAGATTAATATTAAGACTCAGATTGCGATTAAGATTAAGATAAAGATCAGGATTAAAATTAAAATTAAGATTCAGATAATAGTTCCTTGTTATGCAGAAGAAAACCTGGTACATATAATAAGTTGAGATATACGAATAATATGAAGAAGAAGTTTCACTTCAGTCGCGCGTGGGATCCACGCACAATTTTTTTCCTGTTAGCTGCGAACTGATTTATGACATTTTCATAGACAAATCTCGCCGAATATTCCATATTTTAACAAAGGCATGTCCGCCTTACTGAAGTACATAGGAATTTAAAATGTACATTCTATGTACGTCTGCGTCGCTTTACCTATTAAGGGACGTAGAATGTAGTGCAGGTACTTGAAGTATTCCGGCACGCGAAAATAACTTCGGCGGTAGGTTATTTTGCAACTTACAACGTAAGGTGTCATCGGAAGTGTTCATTTTGCGCTTTACTAATAGATGACATTGGTTATGATAACAATTTTGGTACTGAAAGCTGAAAGAAAACATGGACTACCTTGTAAGGTGCTTACTTATTGTCGCAGTAGGTATGTATTTACTCGTTTGTATATAAAAATTAAAAAGCGAATGCCATATTCCAATTATTTTTTATTCCTTTTCTTCTACCAGCATATTTAACAAAAATCTGTGCTGAAGTAGAACTAAAAATACATATAAGTATCCGCATACTTATGCATTCATTTTTCAATTTTATTTCCAGTGCTTGGTATTAATTTATTTTTTCTTCATTTTCTTCTTTTATTCTTTAGCTTTTTAATCTCGCACAACGTTTAAGGTAAAATGAAAATTTCACTCCATAGACAATAATGGTACCTCGCCATTGTTGTAGTTGTTGCAACTGCTGTTACCGATTTTTATATTGCCACGCAGCTATCTCAATTTTTATTCCTTCTTTGCTGCATTTGTCTTGATATCAGCCACCTACTCATACACACACACACATTCGGCTGCATCTGCCCACATTTACCAGTTTACAGCAGCCAACTTATCCAGCGGATGTGGTGTGAATTTTTGATAAGTTCCGTTGCTTCTGTTTGTATTTCTTTCATTGCCTCTTGAAAATCCAAAGTCTTCCAACTGATTTTCATTGCTTTTGTGGTGATACGATTTCTGTGGCACTTCTCTGATTTAGTTTCCTTTTCTTTCGACGTTTATTTCATGCAATAATTTTTACCTCTGGCTTTGTCTGTTTTTTTTTTTTGTGCTTGAATGTTTAAAGCAGATGCTGTGTGAATCTTCTTTAATAGCGTGGTGCTGTTTAAAAATTAAATTTAAACAAAATGCTAAGAAAAGTTTGAAAATAACACTTCCTTATTCCCGTTTTGCCGAGCTTTGTTCTGCAAACTTTTCTTCTTCAAAAGCACTCGTAACATCACTTCTTATTATTTTTCAAGCGGTAACGGCTGTTAGGCATTGCCTTTGGTATAAAAAAAAGTATGCACATACTTAGCTTCATAACACTTTTTTTATACACATTATCTTGATAGATCCTGTCTTTATTCACTATTGGTTACGGGTCCTTCACAAACACACTCATAATTTAGAAATCCCGGCTTGGTGCCTTCTGGGTTGTAAGCCGTAGATCTTCGGCTGGCTGTTGATATTACTCCTGTTTTCTACCAGTAGCCGAGCGTCACATAATGCGTTTGGTAATGCGAAAATTTATGTCCATGAGTTGTCCCCAGAGCCATATCAAGAATCGGAATTTCTTTATAGCTTTATCGATGTGTGGATTCCATAAGAGCTTGTCGTCAATGGATACATTAACATACAAACATACTTTCTTTAGATTTATGTTAAGTCCATTCTGACAAACGGCCCATTCAGTTTTCCCTAGACGAAGTTCGTCCTATTAGCATACTTTTCAATATCCTGAAGGACAAAAGCTCTTTTGGAGCTAATTAGACGAACAGCTCATGCCACTTGGGGCTATTAAATACAGCCTTCAGGACTAAATTACACTCGGATTGGTTATTTCATAGATAGGTTTCTTTTAGGGCTGGGACTATGCGTATATTCGCATATCCGTTAGTGTATACGGATAAAATCAGGATATTCCTTTAATACCCATTTGCTAACCGGATATTCGATTAGTTTTTAGATTATAATTTTGAGATATCCGGATATACATATATGCACTATTTGGACTTCGAATATCAACAAGCTATTGGGATATCCGTAAATTCTGATTTGTTATTCAGATATGCGAATATGCGGATTATACCGATGGTCAAACAAATCCAAATACAAATCCTGTGCCTAATATCATTATATCTGATCCAAAGGTACTTTAACCTGGTGACCAAATGCTCTGCGAACAGTGGACTCGCTGTAAATTCTATTACTTAATATGGAACGCGTAATGTTTATTAAGCATAAAAAAGAATATCGATAAGCTGTTTCTTAAATTTGTGGTTTTGGTTGGAGTGAAAAAGTCGTCATTTATTGTTAGAGGTGAGCAACTCTTAAGAGATGGAGCATCATTCTTAAAACCATCCCCCCATCGCTTCATCGGTTTTGTCTGATTATTTCCTAGCCTTACTTATAACCCATTTTCGGCTGCTGACCGATTTCTCTGGAGATAAGTTTTATATTTCGAATCTGGTTTCACAAAAAGAAAATCTTGCACTCCTTTAACGTGTGACATATGGGTTTTTTTGAGTAAAATTTTAAAAGTTTTTTTTAGTACGTACGTACTTTTGGTGGCCGAAACCGTGAAATATTTTTTTTTTTAATGCGATTTATTTTATATTTTTGGGTATGTATCTTTAAAATATTGGGTGGGTATTTTTCACATATGTTACGTGTAAAGAACTTATCATTTTTAATTTGTGTTCGTTATCTTACAAAGGCATGTATTTCTCTCCGTTCCTCTTCCAGGTTGTTGGACGATTCCTTTACGCTGCTTCTTGCGTCGCCATTTACGCCAAATTTCAGATTACTAGGCAAACGATTGTCACTGCCGAAAATTACTTTTTCAGGAGTTTTACTGTCGCTTCATGCGCCGCTGATCGATATCCCAATAGGAACAAGGATACGTGGACATCACAAACTTTCCTTTACTACTCCACGACTTCTTTCAAATGATTTTCTATGGTCAAGTTGCTCCATGTCATCTGACTTGGGATGAAGAGGGGTTGTTCGAGTTTTTCGTATACCCAGTATCTGGCACATCTCTTCGAGCATCGCTTATTCAAAACTTCCTCCTTGATCAGAGTGCAGTTATATAGATATGCCTCATCTTCCAACCCTTATCTACTTCTGCTACTGTATTAGCTTCCTGGTTTGGAATTGGGTATATCTCCGACCATTCGGTAAAATTGCCCATAACTACTAACAGGCATTTCTTTCCTAATCTGCTCTTAGGAATGATGCACCTGAGCTATGCTGCCTCATCTGGCCATGACATCTGGATTTCGGCGCTTGAACTGCTATGCACTCTGCGCAATTAGTAATCCATTCTGCGATTGGATTGATGACAATTAACCAAATAGAACCTCTGCTTGATATTTTCTGGAGTCTTCGTGATTCCCCAGTGACTTCTATTGGGATCATTGTGGAATTCCTTAAAAATGTTCGGAGTTCTTGTCCTTAGCACTACTTTGAGATTGTGGGGCCACTGGCCATCTTCACTTTCCCACATCCTATATAAACAGCCAGAACTTTAAGCTGTTCCATTGTGCCCAGATGGTTTTGCCATCGGCCTTTCAGCTACCAGTTTTTGACTTCTTGCCACTGTCTACAATGCCTTTTTTCAAGTAAATGTTGCACCGGTGCAAGAAAAAGGATTTAAATTTCCACTTATGTATATGCACCAACGCAGTACGTATGAGTGTATATATTTATTCACATAATCAGACATAATACTTTACTATATTTTACTTACTTAGTTGTCTGAGATTATTTTCACACACATCTCTTCGCTGCCCTATACTTACTTACATTTACTTTGCATGTATTAATATTTATTTAACTATTTTATTTGTAACTAGACATATAAACATACATTATGCACACTTACTTTTAGTTGCTGCCTGCATTTGTTGCAAGTAAGTTATGCAACATCAATTCAATAATCACAGGAAATGCTTAGAGGACATTCACACTTACGAGAAATCTGTTACAAGTAAGGAAAACTAAAAATAAGCAACGAAAAAAATAGTAATAAAGCAGAAGCAAACCCAGCCAAGTGGCGAGGACAAACTCGTGTGTGCGCAAATAGGCAGAAGAGCGCAAGCGGAGTGTGGCAACAATTTGCCAAAGTCACCGAATAATATAAACACGATTGCGACAAATGCGATATAAGAGTACTATACATATGTATATACCTATACAAAAAACTATGCATGTGCATTAGACCATACCAGAATTTTCGAATGGTTTTTTTTTACCGAACGTTTTCGGAATTTGCGTTCGGATCTTAATCGATGCTTTGTGTAGAAAATTTTTTTGGTCCAAAGTTCCTTGACCTCAAGCATGCTCTAACACTTACTCACCAGCTCTTAGTTCTTATCAACCTAATGTACCACCTTAATGTCAGTAAGTTAAAGCTCACTAAAAATCACTAAACTTTTGCTAAGGAAGTGTTGCGATTATTCCTGTATAACTATTAAAAAAAAAGTTTTCTTGCCGAATGTATAGTATCGGACATATCTGTAGCACGAAATTTCTAAGAGATATTGTATGTTATTATGTTATGTTATTTTTAAAAATTTTCAATTAATTACAGTTCATTTTTTAACAAAACCCTTATAAACCCAAGTTTAAAACAAAAAAATTCAAAAAATTTTCACCCAAATTTCAAACTTTTTTCTCAGAAGTGGTAGATTTTTTTTGAGTAAACAGTTTTATAGCCCATTCAATTTTAGTTTGATAATGTGCAAGTTTCAAGTGGCTAAAAATTACCGTTGATTTTTTAGAATTTTTTTCGTCGCAGGTGTTGCGGTTTTCTTTCATATAAGGTGGTGTGGTCTAATGTGCATGCTATATAGTACTTACATATAAATACTTATGTTCATACATATGTATGTATGCGATATCAACGTGTAAACATACTCGTTCTTACGTGTATGCACTTACAATAGTGCGCATGCAAGTTAATGTCATTGCATCTGCCAGCCGACAGACGCCATAGTACTCAGTCAAGGCGTCCGCCATGCAATGCCCTTTTCACTCCACTTAGCCGTGGCGCAAGAGCCAACAAGACACAAACAACTGCATTGCATTATATAAACTCATGTATGTACATACTTACATTTCTATGTATGCCTTGGTGTGTGTGCGCTTGTACCCACTAAGCAGCGTTTGTTTGACATGACGTCCTTGTTGACGGTGTCCTCATCGTTGTATGCGCACATAGTGTATTCACCTTCATCCTTGTTGCTGAAGCGAATCGACGACATCAATAATGCAAGCGCACTGTTCAACTTGAAACGCGCCCCACCAGCCCCGTTCGCTGTTCCGTTCAAATCTTGTGCGCTTAAATGCAACAGTGTTGGCGGCTAGCACCACAGCTATGACGGTAATGTTGCAAGGATATTTGGTGGCAGGAAGAAGTAAAATCTACGTTATACTTCATTGAGCGGTAAAAGGATGTTTACTTTTTTGCAGACTTATTTTACACTGTATTCGTTTTAAATACACATGAACGTAGTCGTAGGATGTTAGCGGGGGCGATGTGCACGAGATGTAGACATGTATGTACATATATGTAGCAACTTCGAACCATGCAGTAAATGTATCTATTTCTTAATATCGTTAATAAGCAGACATTCATTTGACAACCATTAGCGAGCTTTCGTATTTGTATTTGTCGACTAATACATCTCTTCCAAAGCTTTTCTCAAATCTATACGCAGCAAAGGTGTACCAAAAGGTGTTTTCCGTCGAAGGCAAAACTACGTCCTATGCAACATTCGGTATCGGCCTATTTTAGTGAAATTTTCATATATGTATATACATATATCCCAATTCCAGATATTTCCGTGTGAGTTAGACCCTGAGTGAAAGGGGACATCCCCCGGATTTGTAGGCTAAACAAAATTCTTCATACTTCGGCAACTGTGCGTACCAAAAGCGAGGGAAAGAGCCTCTAATGCCGCTGATTTAAAGCTTGGTGTGTCTCCCGGACATTTGCGTGACCGTCGTACAGTGGTGATGAATTTAAATTTACTATTAAAAATAGTCCACCGATTTTTTTGAATTTTTATTTGTTTAAATAATAAAAAAATTTAGTGCAAAGTAAAGAGAAAGTAAAAATTTTGAAGAAAATCGATTCTCCTATTCCTGTTAGTGAATGTTACATAATAAAAACTAGTCGAAAGCAATAACATGGTCACCTCAAAACGAAAAAAAAAATTGCACCAAAAAAATTTTATTTGTATAAAAAAAAATTTTCAGCATAATCAATTTTTTCTTGTGCAAAGTAAAGAGAAAGTAAAAATTTTGAAAAAAAATCGATTCTCCCGCTTCTGTTACTGAATGTCACATAATAAAAACTAGTTGAAAACAATAACATAGTTCCATCAAAACGAAAAAAATTGCAAAAAAAAAAAAAATAATTTGTATAAAGAATTTTCAGCAAAATTTTTTTTTTTAGTTTGTTTTAATAAATTGCAAGTTTCAAGTGGCTAAGAATTCGCCTAGATTTTTAATATTTTTTTTTTTTTGCAAATTTCACACATATGTATGTACAGAAGAAAATTCCTAGATATCTCGCCAGCAAAAAAAAAAAATTAAAATTTAAAAATCAACGCGAGTTCTCAGCCACTTGAAACTTGCACTTCAGTTTACTAAAATTTAATGGCCTATAAAAATGCATACCAAAATTTTTTCTAAAAATAAAACTGGGAAACTGGGCTCGAACCCAGGCCCAGCAGAATAGTAGCTGAAATTTGTAGTTACTAGAGCGTCTACCAGTGCTACCCTGAACGCTTTACCCGTAGTGCATAAATGAAGTTAAGGAGCGTAAAAGTCCGCTATGAAATTTTTGAAAACACTGTTTCTAACCCTCTTATATGCAGCATAGGTATTTTTCAGCAGAATGCCTCCAGTATTTTTCTAGCAGAAGTTTACGCTATAAAAATCGTGGACCGCTCACAGGCTATCGAAAATCAATATCTTGATAATGCAGTCGAAAAGATTCAGGAAGTACAGTTGTACATGACTTCGCTCTCATTCACTTCTAAATATTTAGTATAAAGCATTCAAAGTTGCAATGCTTTTCTAGCAGTTGCATCTTGTACAGCAAAGTGGCACGTGTCGGTTCTGAAGATAGTCTTAACCGGGATGTGTTTGATGGGAACCCAGATGTATGCGTACATTTATTCACTCTGTGCATACCCAGTTCAAACTGATACTTATAGAAACTAGTTTTCAATGCCTGTCATGCTCTATATTAGTTATATAATACCTACATACATACATATGTATATAACTACATACATACATACGTATGAATATAAAAAACATTGTCTCTAAGTATGTGTCACTGCTATCACAGCCATATAAACGCAATTCACAAATTTCTGTTGCAATTTTACAAGTTTGCGTTTCTTGAATGTAAAAAACAAAAAAGTTAGTTGTAAAAAAAAGAAATAGTATAACACATTTGTAAAATGTAAAGATGTTAGCTGTGAAAACTTTGAAGTGACTCGCCCATGTGACGAAGGGTAGCAATTGTTAAAGCGTAAAATATAGTTGAGTGCGCCTGCAGCAAGTCGGCAAATGCGGTTGGGACTTAAAAAGTTATGAATGCATTGCCGGTTATGGCGTGCTCGAGCGCTGCGACGATCGTAGAAGGAGATTGTATAAGTAGAATTTGAAGGATAAGCAGCAAAGTAAATATATAGTATAGTAGTGCTACTACTACCGGTATTACGTGTAGTTGCTGCTTCGGAAAGCAATGTGTGTTACTGCTGTAGCATTCGACTCACTGACAATTATTACTCGTATTTTAAATCATGGCGCAGATATTTACGCTCACCGCACTACTTCGACTTGTCTGAAACGAAATGACTTACCGTGCCAACATATTAATAGTAAGGAATTAAACTGAGAGAAATTACTGGCCCAACTGCCAAATCGCAGCACAGCAAAGATACCACGTATTTACGATAGCTCTCAGATTGACAAGTTTAGGCATTGATGAAAAAGTTCAAATTTATCTTCATAAACTCTTATAAAAACTCTTACTTAATTCTGAAAATGTAATGTATTTAAGTTTACATAATATTCTACAAAAGCATATCACATATTAAATTTTAGCATACCATCCGCAGAAAAAAAAAATCTGAAATTGGATCATGGATCACTCAGAAAAATACTATTTTCTCTTCACACCATATCGAACTATCGCGTTCCAGCGTATCCTACCTGCCTAGGTGACATAGCATGGCATCATATCACATTGCAATGAGTTAATCTAATCAAATTGTCTATATCACATTGAATTTTCTAAAACCATCGCATTCGTCGGTTGGCTTGGCCAAGTCGTACGAATGGACTCCGAAGCTCCAGTCCTGAAAGTATTCAACTCCGAACCCGCTAGTGGTAGCTGAGGAAGAGGGAGGCCCCCACTGCGATGGAAAGTCCAGGTGGCTTGGCTTCACTTGGCATTTCCAATTGGCGTCAGTTGGCACGGCAGAGAAATGACTGGCGTGCTTTATTGACTCGGCCAAAATCGCTTAGTCGGTTACAGCGACAAACAAGAAGAAGAAAAAATAAAATAAGTTTCTAAAAATTAAATGCAATTAAAATATACATAACTATATATTTTTTTAATAAAACAATAAAGTTTCTAAATGAAAAAAAAAAAAAAATTAAAACAATTCCGCTGCCCCAGGACTCGAACCTCGAACCTCGAATCTCTCGAATGGCACGCTAGTGTGTTGCTCACTCGGCCGTTGCCAATGTTGGACTATCCGTGATCGAATCGAATGTTTTTTTTGAGATGATGGCATTCGGTAGCGAGCTCGCTTTTTCATTTATAATTATAGTAGAGTGAAAACAGCTTTAATTTTATTTCACTCGATTCGAATCGAGTTTCATTCCACCACAAATGCTATGATTCGACCATGATGATATACAGGTCATTTGATTGATGTCAAAAGAGCGTTTTTCAGCCTGAAAGCTGGCAAGAGACTTTTTTTGTAAATAAAAAATTATCTTGCAAATTGCCTTACAAAAGACTTTCAACTGTTTAAGGGTACGTTCAAAAGGATCATAAATAATAGAAGACAACATGAGTGAAGAATGTGACAATCCACATCACATAAATTATTCACAAATCACTTGATATTAGGCTTGAAAAGTTTTTGAACTAAAGAGCGAAAGAGCCAAATCTTTTAATTGAACTGGTTTATTAGGTTGTTCAATAAGGTGAACTGAAATTTTCTATGGCAACACTTCAATAAAAATTGAAATGTAATTTTAACATATATGGCATCTCGATTTTCGTTGTAAGGGCATAAAGAAGGAAATGATCGGAATCCGACATTTTATTTCATTGAATTTCCAATGGTTTACATTCTTTAGTACAATTTGTGTAAAAAAGTTTATATTTGTGTTGAGTTTTTGGGATTTGATCTTTAACAAAATACTTTCGCTTTCAGATGCCAAAGCGAAGCGCAATTTCGTCGAATTTCCAAGGCAAAATTGAAGAAAAGAAAATGAATGAAGGCACCACCGAATTTCCATAAGCGTTGTGGACAGATTAATTCAATATTTTATATGTATGTGTTATAAAACTTACAACGAAAATGTTCTGAAACTCATAACGCATCATATCACATCGACTAACTAAAATTAAATTTCATCGAACTAACGTTAGATAATGCAATATATTTAATTCCAGTTTCTCATATCTGAGCTTCAAATGACACTATCGCAAATGACATTTCTTTCAATCGCATAACACGCATTAAACTGCAAATCAGCGCTTAACCCTTTCAGGACCAAAAACCTATTAAAAAAAGTCATACAAAAAAATTCCGGAAATAAGGTTTTGCAATATTTCGTAAGATTTTCTAAATTTTTGTAAATAAATAATTTTTTCAGAAAAAAAATAATTTTATTCCAAAATAGCTAAATGATTAAAAAAATGTTACTCAAAAAAGATATATCTTTTTATAATTTTTTCTCAAAAAAGATGTATTTTTTATAAATTTTTCTCAAAAAAGACTTATTTTTTATAATTTTCTTAAAAAAAAATATTATCTACCATTAAAACTTAACTTAGTGATAAATTTTATTTTTATTTAAATGTGAAAATAATTCTCCTCAAAAAATTGTTTTCCCCAAAAAATATTCAAAATGTTTTTTTCATTTATCATTTTGATAATTTTTTTTTAGTATATATATATTATTCTTAAAAAATTATTATTTTTTATGAAAACGGAAATACAGAATCGCCAAAATGCACACAATATTCTTAAGAATGCAGAATTTTTTGGGAAATGTGTTTCCCTTCATCCTGTAAGGGTTAAAATAAAATCGATTCATCATCTAACACTTTATTTTCTATTACCTTTCTAAATGCTCATAGGATTCCTCTTTATATGCACTTCCGTTTATAGATCTCCAATAAACTTTTCACACACAATACATATAATAGTTGAATAACAAAAGAATCAAATTAAATTGAAACTTTAAAATTGCAAACTCACGCCAAAGTAGAATAAATAGTCATCTGCACACACACGTTTAAGTGTCTCTGTGTGGGAGTGCACACTCTTCTTTGGCACTTGCTCGACAAACAAATAGACTTGAGATATTTACTTCGTACCAATGTGTGTGTGTGTTGTTACACTTATACGACCAGACTTGCATACAAATGTCTAATTGTAATTACTTCAGTTCTAAAATATATGTATTTTGTGAAAGCATTATTCATTGCTTACATACAAGTGTACACACGTATGTATGTATATGTTATATCCACCATATAACCGTGTATGTGTCAGCATTTGTTTGCGCCTTGCTTACGCTGCCATTGCCTTGTTGACTTAATGCCAAACAACTGAGTTTACGTTAACCAGTTGCCTCGACCAAATTGAGTTTTTTAGTTTTTATTATTTTCCTTTTATTTTCAACACTCTTCCGTACGTATTATTTTGTAAGTGTGTGACACTCTTGCAAGCCACTATGCAACTTTATGCAGCTTTAGTTACATATACAGCAGTAATATATGAAAGCGACAACAACAAGAAAAATAGCTGAGTTAACGTAAACTATGACAGAAAAGGAAATAAATGAAAAAATCAAGGGGAAAAAATAAACAAAAAACTAAAAAAAAAAGATATGTAGTTTGCTTGCAGTGGAAGTGACAGTCGACAGCAAACTTTGACTTTTGACTGCATTTTATGCGATCTCCTGTTTACACACCCAACTACCTTAGCCACTTTTGCCCCTTGAAACTAAGTCGGGGTTGGCTTTCAATTTAAGTGTGTGTGTGTGTGTGTGCACAAGAGTAAATTGTTAGTTTTCTCTGGTCCCGCCTTGAAATTTATTGCACTTCATACTCCATGCCATGCTTCCTTTCCACTCAGTTTCTCAATTTTTATATCACTCGTTGGCTTTCTTCCCTCTAACCGGTCGCTATTGTTGAACATTTTCCAAGCAGCTTTGCTACCATTTTCAATATTATCAGCCAAAGCTATTACTATTGCTACGCTTGCCGCGCCATCATTCCTATTGCTACCTATTGCCATCACTATCAACTTCATGCAACTGCAACATGCAATTTACTGGTTTTTGTCGCCTGCAGTTTTTTTCCACATTTTTTAGTTTCTTCTATTTTGTCGATTTCTTTTTTCACTTCACCACATCCTTTGCTTGGCACTAATCGCCCGTTTCTCGGTAGAAGTTTCTTTTTTCTATGCAGTTTACTACCCCCCTTGGCCTCATCCTGCTGCGCGTATTTCATGCCTTACTCACTTTATCACCAGCCGCTTTCATCCACCTACCTGCAGACACTTCTACTGGAAAAGTGTGTTGTGTCAAAGTCTTGGCATCCGTTTGTTCTTTGTTTTTTTTTTCATACATGAATATTTATTTGTGTGCTTTATAAATATACACACACACTTACATGAACATGCATACCAAGTCATATGCATGTAAGTACATTAGGCATATGACTTTTTTCTAAATTTAAATTTATATATCTATGAAGAGAGGATGGGGAATGATGAAATACTAACAAATATTACGTCTCTGCCGAAATTTGAGGCAAAAAGTTTCCGCAGCTAACTCTGAAAAAATAATTTTTACTAAAAAATTCCATGTGAACCGAACTATACCTAAAAAAATTACACTAAAGAATGAAAAAATTCCATGTCAACCGAATTATACCTAGAAAAAAAATTACTAATAAAACATGGAAGATTCTATATAAACCGGAAGTTTCAAAAATATGAAAAATTCCATGTCAACCGAATTATACATTGAAAAAAAAAGTTTACTAAAATAATTGAAAATTGCCTGCCAACCGAATTATACGTTGAAATAAGTAAGTACTAAAAAATGGAATCTAATTGTACATACAAAAATTTCAATAATAAAAAATGGAAAATTCCATGACAACCAAATTATACCTAGAAAAAATATTTGTACTAAAAATCCAGGAAGCCTCATCATACCTGAAGTGTACTAAAAAATGTAAAATTCCATGTCAACGTAGTTAATAAAAAAAAAATATATATATATATCTACTATAAAATGGAAGATTCCATGTTAACTGTTCTTAGAAAATAAAAAATGTACTTAAAAAATGATAAATTCCATGTCTATCGAATTATACCTAGAACAAAATGTCTTCTAAAAAAATTTTAAATTCTATGTCAACCGGTTTATACCTAGAAATAATATTTGTACTAAAAAGAAGAAAATTCCTTATCAAACAAATCATGTCTCGGTTGACATATTTACCTTGAAAAAAATGTGTACTAAAAACTGGAAAATTCCATGTCAATCGCAGTAGTATGTCTACCTGCGATCAAAAATTGGTTTCTTTTTTTATTTCGCCGACTTGGCGAATGTGCTTTTTATGGAATTTTCAAATACGAAATTCCAAGTCAACGAAATAAAAAAAATTTAGAAAATAATTTTTGTTCGCATTTACCTTTCGGATGACATGGAATTTTCCATATGGGTAAATCCATGTCAAATCGAGCAATATTTGGAATCGACCATTTTTGATTTGGATGAATTTTGGTCAGAATTTTTCGATTATTATACAACAAAGTTCTGCTAAAAAATAATTTTTTTTTCTGAGGTGAGGTGAGATGCAAAACTATCTAAATTTCAAAATTTTCGAAATTTTGCAAGTTTATTTTTTGGATATCTCAAAAACTAATTTGGTTACAAAAATGGTTCGGGTCTCGTTTTAAAGACTATATAGGCATATAAATATTTAAAAAAGTTGGAAAAAAATTTGTTTTTTGGCTGATTTTTTTTTTTAACGGTACCTCCAACTGATCTTAAAAGATGCAAAAATTCGCAAGAAGGTGTTTGTTTTAAGATATAAATTGTTGAACTTTGAAAAATTGTTTTGTATTGCAATCTCTAAATAAAGCTATGTTAAATAACTTGTATTTAAGTTTAATTTAATTTTAATTTAGAATTTGCTAAATTCATTTTCAAAGTTCAAAAATTCATATCTTAAAGACACCCTGCCTTTACGATTTTTTAAATTAAAAAATTCTGCATTTTTTATTTTGCGATTTTTTTTCAATATTCTTTTATTTGACCCCAAATTGCACCTGCCTGCTTTGCCAATTTTTTAACTGAAACAGCTTTTGAGATATTCAAAAAACCAATCTTACCAAATTCGGGAAATTGTGAAATTTTTAACTTTCAAAAAATAATTTTTCCTTTGACATAATTTCGTTTTATGATAAAAGAAAAGTTCAGGCCAAAATTAATGTTGGTTTTTAATCATTCCTCGTCGCCTCCTCATAGATACATATATATATTTAATTTTAGAAAAAAGTCATATGCCTAATGTGCATATAGTGAACAAATACATATTTATATGTGAAATTATTATTTTTCTGCATGCGCATGAAGCGAATGTATGTTTGCTTGTGCTTTTACTCGTATAAGCCACCTTTTATGCATTGAAATGCTTTACACGCTCTGCATTTTTCTTGCTGCATCCTCCATTCCCATGCTCGTGCTCATGCATGTTGGTAGACGCCTTCTTGTACACTTACTCTTTTTTATTTTTTATTATTTCTTAAGTTCTCTACTCAACCTCAATGCAAAAAATTATATAATAAAAGTAAGATGCTAACAGAAAATGAAAAAGCGCAAAAACAACAAACAAAAAGGAAAAAAATAAACGTTTAATTCTTGCATGCCATATAGTCGTATCGACTTTTATGTGCACTTTTTATACGCTTTTAGTTACTTAGTTTTTCCGAAAAAAAAATCTATGAAAAAGAAAAAAAAAACATAAGAAATATTTTCTCCTTTAATACTTTCTTCCGCATTCTCCTCTCGTACAATTTTATTTTCAGCTGGCACAAGTTCAATTTAAATTGACTGTTATTTGAAATTCATGTTACACTGCGCACAGAAAAGTATGTAGAATCTTTATTGTGATTTATTTTCTGTGAAGAAACATTAGTTTCAGTCAAAATCTATTGAAAAAGGGTATGCCGTGGCGTATGAGCAACATTACATGTTACATATTCCGCTAGGTGTTCTGTCAATCAAAAGGCCAATAAACCTACATACATCTAGCGAAACAAAAAGAGACGCACTTGTCATTTCGCATGGATGCCTTTTTTGGAGATCGCAGAGAGTAACAATTTGTTTACAAATTTTCCTTAATTTTCATCTTCAATTAAAGCTTAGTTTGATTACTGATCTATTCCAAATTGGAACGGAAAAACGGATTGGACTGAAAAACAGGCACAAATGCACGCATAGATCGCACTTTTGTTCAGAAAAGTCTTCAGGATCGTTTTAAAAATGCTGTCTAGACTGAGACGGAGTTAGAGGAATAATCTTTGGTAAATATTTCTGCCTTATATTGCCAGGTTTTTAATTCATCATAAAATATTGTTGATTTAACTATTTCCACCACCCGCTTCGCTGAGTTTGTGAAATTTCTGCATATTACATTGACAGAAATTTATTAAAAAAACTCAACATACTTACACTCAGCCAAACACATAGCAAATTTTAACATTTTTCTTATTTTTATCCTCTTTCAAAATATGTTTAAACCGATAAAGCTCTTTCTTCGGACGCCCATATTATGATACATATTTGACTTTTTAAACAGGTGGCAACTTTCCTTCATGTAGCTTAGAAGTAAAGGTTTTTAAAACGCATTTTGATTTATATCTTTTTTGTAATAATTCATTTAACATTTTAAATATACAGGTGGCAATCTTACTCACAATGTTTTCAATCTGCAAACTTCTTTAACCTATTTCATCTGCCACGCATACTGTAAAACATATTTATTTAACCTAATCCCCCTTATTAAATTTTAGTTTGACTTTTTAAAAAGGTGCCAATGCCCGAAATGAGGTTAGAAATGAAGCCTTTTCAAAACCAATTCGATTGGTACTTATTATGTAGTAATTCAATAGTTAGTTCAATAGTGTAGTTATCAAATTTATCGAATAAAGTTATTGAAGCAGGGACAACGCTTTTAAAAAATATAAAAATTGAGCTTTCTTAAATCTCTTTCCTTTGACACCCATATTTCTTTATTTAATCGAGGTAATCCAACACAATTTTTCAAACAGGTGGCAACGCCCTTCAAATAATTTTGTTTAGGTAACCTCTGTTGTCGGCCGCTGTGGTGTAGTGGTAAGCAGTGCGCGCTTCCACTCCGCAACGCCTGGATTCAAGCCCTGGTCAAAGCAACATCGCAAAAAATTTAGAAAAAGGTTTTTTCTTAACAGCGGTCGTCCCTCGGCAGGCAATGGCAAACCTCCGAGTGTATTTCTGCCATGAAAAACAGCTTCTCATAAAAATACAATCGCCGTTCGGAGTCGGCGTAAAACTGTAGGTCCCCCCGCTTTGTGTGACAACATCAAGGCGCACGCCACAAATCGGAGGAGAAGCTCGGCCAAACACTAACATATGTGTAAGCGCCAAACTATTATTATTATTATTAACCTCTGTTAACCCTTTGCTATTTGATACCCGTTTTTCTATTACGTCATTCCCCTAATTAAACTTGTGTTTGATTTTGTAAAAAGGTGGCAACGCTCCTACATGAGCTTTGAATTGAAGCCATTTCAAAACCAGTTCGATTGATATACATATTGTGGTAATTTATTCAACTTAATCGAATTTAATAATAAAAGCAGGTGGCAACCTTCTGTAAAATATTATAAAAAGTGAGCTTTCTTAAATCTCTTTCCTTTGACAACCACACTGTTATATTCCTTTTATCTAATCGAGGTAATTGGATTAAGTTTTTAAAACAGGTGGAAACCCTATTCAAAGTTTTGTTTTTGTTTTAAACAAATTCTAAACAATAAATTTTAAGCGTTAAAAATTAAAATTTTATATTTTTTCTTCTTTTTTCTCAGATTTTCTTGAATTTCTGAAGAATTTTTGATTGTAAAGAAAAAGAAGTGGTCCCATCGTGTTCAGCGAGCTCGAAAACATATTTGGGGCTTTCCATACCAAAACGGACGGGTTCACACTTCCTGTGTTTGATTTGTTTCAAATTTTTAGGGTTTAAACATAAATAATAAATAAATATGAAATTTGAGCTTGATTAATAAATTTTTTAAAATTTTATGGGTACAAAAACAAAAACAAATCGATTTAATAGTTTTCCAAATCGCTCGAGAACGGGGCGGGGAAAAAATTAAAAAAAGCACACATATACACATCAAAATTCCCAATGAAAAGAAATATTTAAATTTTTTTTTCTTGATAAATTTTTCACATACTAATTTTTTGATAAAAAAAATAGTTTTAGAAAATATGCCATCTTAAAAAAAAATTGAAAAAAATCACAATGGTGGCTCTGAGTATTGCGCAATATTTAAGTATAGTACTACGGGGTGCACTCTACAATAATTTGAGTTATGAATTTTTTTCACACCGAAGTTGAGTAAAATGAGTACATTAAAAATTTAAAAATTTTTAAAATTTTCTTAGAAATCTTAGTATAATAAGTGCAAGTTTTATGTGATTGCAAAACTGGCGCTAATTTTTTTTTTTAATTTTCTTTGCGCAGTTTCTTCCATAAGAAAAAAGTGCAAAAAGCCGTCAGCATAAAAAATATTAAAAATCAACGCAGTTTTGCAGTAGCTTAAAACTTCCACTTTACTATACTAAAACTAAATGGGCTACAAAAATTCATACCCAAAAAAAATTCAAAAAAAATTCAAAAATCTAAATTTGTGATGTGCTAATTTTACCCAATTTAGGTTAGTTTGTTTAATTCAGGATTTGGGTGCTACATAGCGTATACGCGACAATTAGCTCATACCAAGAGAACTGATTAGTTTTCACTTGGTACTTAATTTTATAAAAAAAGTTCGCGATTTTTTATTTGTTTTCTTAAGAAGAACTTTGATTTGTCCCAGTTTAAAAAAACACTTTCGCTACAAATTTTATATACCCACTTTTGGCTGTAACTGTTTTCCCCTGATAAGCTACCAGCTATACTCAGACTGTTATTGAGAAAAGTTAAAGTGTGCTAGAAAACGAAAGAGGAAAATTTGCCACGGCACTGAAGACAAGTTAAAGCGCAGATGGAGTGGAGAGATAGCGGAAACACACAAAAAATGAAGCGGTGGGAAAATACTTTAATATGAATAAAATAGAAAGAAAAGATGATGGCGGCGCAGGGAATTTGGCGGTTGCCAAATGTAAGAAGAAAGTATGAGTACAAGAAGATTCAACTAGTACCTACATATGTACATATAAGTAAATATATAAAGGAGTACATATATACATATATAGCGCAGAGTAAAGGCGGAAGCAAAGAAGTGACAATGGTTCTGGCTGCAAGGCGAGTCCTCCTGCTGATTTTATACTCGAAAATAGTTTCGTAGCTTTTGCTGTGGCGGTGGCAGCAACTGGAAAGAAATGTCATTTTTGTTGCTTTTGTTGTTAGTTTGCAGTGAAAGAGTATTCTTGGCGTTTGCCTTGCTTTGGTACAAGTTGAAGATGGAAAGCGCTGCTGCTACCGCTTCTGTGCGGCTGCTCCCCAAACTCGAAAAGGATCAAAAGGAATTGTAGAAGGTAAAACTTTTGCAGCTGCTAGTGGCTAGCAGTAACAAAAGGAATCACATTTATTTACTTATGTATAGAACACACACACACACAAGCACACACACAGAGGCGCTCAATCGTCCAACGACTTGCAATGTTGCTGTTGCGCTGCTGCAACTTAACTTTTAATACAAACTAACCAAAACAACAAAGACGAAGGAAAAGTTGAAAATCATTCAAATTGGTGGCAATGCAAGTGAAGTGGGCGGAAGGTGTGTAAGTAGAGTGGAAATATTCTTAAGTAAGCGAGGGGCAAACGAAGAAAATGCTTGAGTTTATGGAAATACGAATGCAATAGGAAGAGGAAGTGGAAGTGGCAGCAAGAAGTTTGTCTTTTGGTTGCCGCTAACGGCAGCGCCAACATCAATGCAGCCTTTATTATTTGTGTTTTTTTTTTGCAACAACAAAAGTAGTAAAGTAAAAGTTTTCAAGTAAAGTAGCGCGCAGGCGGAAGCGGTAAGGACGACAGTGATGGTGCTGCTGCTGCTGGAAATTCGGTTGATGCTGATGCTGGTGACGCTTGTGATGTCGGCGATGAAGCTGTTCGTCTTTCAAGAGCTAGTGAAAGACAACGAAGATGGCCGCAAGTGCAGCAACGACTATAAAGTCGCATGCATACATACATGCATATAACTGTGTGTAATAACAAAATAATGGCATGAATGGTAGCAAGACTTTTAAGAGAAAAATCAAAGAACAAGTAACAACGGCAACAGCGGCAACGAATCAAGAATGCAACTCAAGTGAAGTAGCTGGAAATGTGGGGAGAGTGGGGCGAGTAGGGCGAGAAGAGGAGGCAGCTAGATACTTAATAAATATGTATAAACTTAATATATACTATAAGGCATGTAGAAGTATATGGATATGTATGTATGTTTGTATAAATATGTGGCCGCGCAAGTTCTACTTAAGAAATGCAAGCAGATACAAATTTACTTTACTTTGCCCTGTGCTTTTTATTGCGCTTCTTTGGCAAAGTTAAAGACAGAAAATTAAATATGTATGTGCTGGATTTTACTTATATGTATATATACATATGCACGTATACATGTATGCATACGTATGTGTGTGTTAGCTTATTTACACATTTGCAGTAAATAAATACCTTTATTCAAGCAGTCACTGCATTCTCAATGCAAAAGTTGAAAACTCTGATCCACGCAAGTAAATGCCGGTCAAAGGTGGGAATTGCTTGTATGTATGTGTTGGGGTTGTGGCTTGATATTGTTTTATGCTTTGTTGACTACTTGAGACATTAACTTTATTTGAATTCCATAGACAAGTGGTAGGAAGGCATATTTGTATGTATGTATATTTGTAAGAAATCAGCGTAGACGTAAAATTTACATTTAGATATTGTGGCTAATTTTTCTTGGTCAACACTAGAAAATAAGAAGTAAAATGCATCTTTATACTAGTCAATCCTTTTAATTTGATAGCCATATTGAGCGGATAGGAAAAATATATTCCGCCATTTTGTGGTGACGACCATTTGAATTTGGAGTTTTTTCATATTGTACTGTATTCTGCTAGTCAAGCCCTTTAGTTTGATATCCATAGATATTGAATGGATTGTAAAAAATTTAATCCGGCAATTTGTGGTGGCGGCCATTTTGGGTTTGGAATTTTTTCATAGTACACTATATTCTACTAATCAAGCTTTCTCATTTGATATCTATATTGAGGGGATTGTAAAATTTGGAATTTTCTTAGTACTTATACTGTTGTCTTATGGGCACGCTCTTTCATTTGATGCCCATATGGAGGGGATTGTAAACAAATTATCTAATCCGCCATTTTGTAGCGCCGGACATACTGGATTTACAGGCATACCGAATATACATAATTGTATTGTCGTTAGAACTAAAGGTAAAGTAATTTCTATTACTAATAGAACTGACACAAACAAGGGTTAAAATAACACATACAGTTGACAAATAATGGGTTAAGTTTCACTATGTATCCTTAGAAATAAGATTAATTGTAAATGTAGTTATATTCAAGATTTTTTAAATAATTTAGATCAACTTGATACCAAATTAGAAAACTTCAATACACTGTTAGGAAAATTTTTAAGTTTAGGGCCAAAACGGCAGGTGGTCCAATATTCTAGAGCTGGTCTTTTTTCATAAGGGCCAAACCGCATGCATGTCTTTTCCATTATGCCATTTTGTGGCAACTTACATAAGAGTTCTATCATAGTAAATCTACGTGTTTAGTTTTAAAATATTTATGTATTGAAGGATAAAAATTAGAAAAGAGATTTTCTATTTGTTAACTTAAAATATCTCACACATCCATCTCACTAATGCCCAAATGTCACTCGTTTCTACTTTCATGGCCGAATCAAATCATTGCATGACCCGTACCAACTGGCTGACTGGCTGTGGCCCTTCGTAAGGACCAGACATACAGTGGGTCAAACAATATACACTCGCTCCATTAGGATGGAGCCCCCCGTTACAGGAAGTCGAAGTTTGGTTCAGAAATTGAAAACACGTTTTAGGAGTTCTATTATTTATTATTATTTTATTCTGTTCTGTTTGTCCGAAGAAGCTTTAGAAGCCAGTCATAAGAATATAAGGAATGTGGAATTTTCTCATACAAAAAAAGGGTGAGAGATTTAATGGCTCATTCGTTATTAATGTCGGATCCGGAACTATCATAACTTAGGTCTAAAAAAAACATTAATTTGAAGTAATTGAAGTATACATTTTAAAAGATAACATTATAGATTATATTTGAAATTTTATTTATTGAGCAAATTTAGAAAAATTTTTATGTATGATCCTTAACAAAAAACAAAAATACTAAATTATAAATTTTGTTCTATAACTAAAATTCATAAATCCTGATACAGAATTTAAAAATAATTTGCCAAGAGTTAAAAAGTTCAACTTTAAAAGTTTTTATTAGTTTTAAGAACATTCTGATCACAAATATAGTAAAAATCTCGTGTTTGTGAAAAAGGATGGATGGGAGGTAGTCATGTCCTTCCACAGAACAAAACCGAAATTTTCCACAGAGCTTAAGGGAACAATTTTACAGACAGTTACCAATTTTCGCGAATATTCGCAACAACCCTGGTATGCAGATTGTTTTTCATAAAAATTAACACTGCCGCATTAATTGCAGCTCAAGTTCACCCTTACTTACCCAAGAAGCTCTACGACCAAACAACCTAGCAGACATAATATTGAACTCAAAAATAAGACAGGAAGAAGCCAACAAATATAATATAAACAAGTAAAGAAGCATAAGTTCGGGCGAAACCGAACTTTATATACCCGGCGCAGGTATCAAATATCGTCGTTTCAACTTTCTTTAACTACATTTGCATGATAAGCAGGGGGGTTTTTCCCGAATTCAAACTTTTTCGATAATATGCTGAATTAGACTTAATGAAATAATTGAACCAAGTTCGATAGAAATCTATAAAGTGGTCACTGAGATACACCTTGTAGTCATAAAGTGGGCGATGCCACGCCCAATTCCTTAAAGTGTACAGCAGTCTTATTTATTGTTAAGAGATTGTTGTAACTATTAACTTGGAGTAAATTGCGTCCTCAGTTATTGAAATATCGGAGTTTTCGGATGTCTAAAATTTATCGTTACACGGGAAGTGGGTGTAATTTTAGTCCGATTTGATAAATGTTCACCGAATTTGTTTCCTGTACTAAGGTTATTGAAAGCTCCGAGCTTGGTAGAAATCGATGAATCGTTAACCGCGGTACACGTTTGAGGTCATAAGTGGGCGGCGCCACGCCGGTTATTCAAAAATGTATAATAATCTAATTTTCTGCTAAGTGGTTATGCTAATTATCGATTTTGAGTCAATTAGCTTCAGTAGTTACTAATTTATCGCAGTTTTCGTGCTTCTGTAAATTACCGTTATATGGGAAGTGGGCGTGGTTATTGCCCGATTTCAAGTATTTTCAACAGATTCTATTGATTGCTATTGAGATACAGCATTTCAACATAAGTGGGCGGGGTCACGCCTATTTATCAAAAATTTCACAACAATAGAATTTCTTACCAAAATTCTACTTCACATACTAATTTTCAACAATTTGGATCCAATATTTACTGAAGTATCGTAGTTTTTGCATTTTTCGAAAATACCGTTATATGGGAAGTGGGCGTGGTTATAGTGCGATTTCGCCCATTTTCAATACCAACCTACCTAATCGACTTCTTTATTGATTCTGAGCATTTATGTATGCATTTGCCTATATCTATCTCGATTCGTTTTGGCTGTTACAAACAACCGTTATGTGAACAAAATGTATATACCCTTGTGCACGAGTACGCTCGGGTATAAAAAGAGTAGATTAAAGAAATTTATTACAAATCAGTGTATATGTGTGGCAGGCCAAATAAAAAATTCTCAATGCTACATTCTCCAAAGTACAATTACAATACTAAAAAAACAACAAGAATCAAGAAAATCACTTGCACAACTTCGAAACTGCAAATGGTCACTGACAGCCACCAAATCTGCCAAATAGACGCCAATTTCTCAGCTCAACAGAGAGCAATGCGCTGTTGCAGTTAGACTGGCGAACTTTCGCACACACATCGCTCTATACGCCAACAACAATCCACAAAGTGTTGCACGACGTGAAAAGAATGTTACAAGTAGTACAACAACAACAACAACTGGGCGAAACTTTTGCGAAAGAGTGTATGCACGCTGAGTTTCAAAGTAAAAATACGTAACGGCTATCGACCTACCGACTGTCGACAGTTTAAACCGCCGCCCACCCGCCTGCGCTTTCAGCACTTGCCACAGCGATAGAGAAATGTTTGCACATTTTACTTTATTAAAGTGCAACTTTTCTATTTCTGTTTGATTTTCATTTAGGTTTTGCGTTTTTTTTTAATTTGATTTCTTTTATTTTTGAAACGGGGCTGGTTGGTGGGTGTTGCTGCTATTTACGAGCATTTCCCCAAAGTTAGCGCGCGCAAATAGCACAAATCAATGGCGGCACATAGACGTTTGGCATGAAATAATAATAATAAAATAAATAAAGTGTCGGAAAAGTGGCAAAAAAAACCGATGAAAATTATATGTTTGAAACTGCAATTGCAACTTTTGCTTCTGCTTGTGCTGCCAAAATACGAGTTGCGGCGCGAGCAAATGGCGTTCAGTCGTAGAGTTTGCACAGCCAATACCACTTCCGTCTAACTTTCGGCAGCTCTGGCAAGTTTGCAAGGTTTTTGTTCTTGTTCTTGGTGTTTGGCACAGACGCTTTCTTTTGGAATTTCTTTTATTTTTTTTGCATTCGTACGCTGGGTTCTTACACAAATACATAGTACTTCTGCCTGCTGCCCGCTTCACTGCACATCGTTCACCTCTAATTCTAGTAATAACGTAATATAGCAAGGCGGCTACTTAAAGTTCTCCAAAGTGAATCTACAAAAAGTTACTATGTGCTAGAGTTTATTTGAAGCTATTCAAGCTCTGTTAGGCAAAGGGCTGTGAACATACATTCGCGCGGAATTTGGCTTAAATTGGCGGTTTCTTTCGCAGTGAAATTCAGAGCAGAAAATTAGGCGCCAAGTGTTACGATGTAAAAGCTAAACAATTTTATTTTCTTTAGTATATTTCAGTAGATAGTTAACATATATATTTTTTTTTTTAGCCAAGCAAATACTATTTCGCCTAAGAAAGCGCAGAGTTTAATTAAGAAACTTTGCTATCTCTTCTCTCTCTCCTTTGTGAAGTTCCGCCAATTATCCACACCAAGGGTATACAGGTTCGAAAATTCTCAGAGTTACCTTCGCATACAACCGCTATTGTCAGTATAGTACATAGACGTCACAAGGCAATGGGCCGGCCGGCTCTAAACTACGCAGCGCCTGTGTGGTCGCCGGGGACTAGTAGAACGCAATGGACGAAGCTACAGACTTGCCAAAATACAAACAAAACCATCTACACGGCGAGGCTGAAATGCTCCCCGTCAGGGTGCATTACCCAATGCTCTGCAAACAATTCCTTGTAGGGTGTCACCAACGTGGGCACCCGAACAGACACCTGCTTGCGACGGAGCCTTCGCCATGTCAGCCCAGAGGTTCACAAAGCAACCTCAGGACCTAACAGCATATCGACAGGCCATAAACGGCATTCACAGAGAGTCAGTATTGCCTCCACTGACGCTCTTCCTGTGAATGCGGTTCTGGGCACAAAACCATCTAAGATGGACGAGACAGAGCTTTTGCTGCCTCGGGATACTCGAACCATAATAACTCAGGTTCACACTGGCTACTGCAGCAGGTTAAACTCGTACCTTAGCAGACTAGATGTAGATGTGCCCAACTAGTGCCCGGGCCTGCTACTAAAAGTTGTTGATCCGAGTCAAATGATTAGCACCTCAAACGGAGCGTATGTCTAGAATCTAAAATTATATCTCCCGTCAAGAAACACCAATGCGTTTTTATGAATGATTTTATGGTGATGTCTGGTGCTACACACGTGCTGAGACAAAGTCGATGAGGCTCTTTTCGGTTTTCAGAAATATTCTTCCGAAGGTTTCGAGTATTGAAAAAATGTTCCTTCTGTTCCCCCTAAGTTAATATTATGGCGTGGGCAGTGCTTATTGTTTTTTGTCCAGGTGGTCATACAACTGTTCTGTGGTGTGATCGTGGAAATGGGGTACCTTATGGTAGTACCTTTCTTATTGAGAATTTCAACACTACTGGTGCCTGTACGTAGTTTGTATCTTGCATATTTTATTAGCTTTCATTAAAAAGGAAAAAATAATAACCGAGTTAAGTGAAAAATTAAGGCCCAAGTGAAATGTGAGCACTAAATGCCAGTTTTGAACCCCTGAAATATATCTGGGTATTTATGAGTTCTTAAGTACTAAGTAATTGCAGTATTTAGGATATGCTAAATACCAAATACTTTTCCATTAAGTATTTGAAGGTGCAAAATACTATTTAGTGGATTTATAAATATTATACTGCTCAGGAAAAGAAATCCAGACTTTTTTGATTTTTTTCCGGATTCTTTATGCTTTCATTTTCGGCATTGTTTATGAAGTTTAAGTGTTTTTTCTGAACTTTTCTTTATTTTTTGGGTTATCTGTGTTATTTTTTTTTTTGGAACTTACAGAACTTTTCAGATCTACGGGACTTATTCTTAAATTTCGGGACTTTCGATACTTTTTTGGCATATGTTTCCAGACTTTTCGGGATTTTCGGGATGAAATCGAGTTTTTGGGAACAATTTCGGGATTCCGCTGTTTCAAAATTTTCGGAAGTCTTTGGGATATCTTTGGTACTATTTAGGTAAGTTATAAATACTAAGTACTTTTGTATCCAGGACGAATGTAGCTGATTTTTGCGGGACGGATCCCAAGCCCAGCGCGTAGGATGACCAGACGTTCTGCCTTATCAGGAGGTGTACTGATTTCAGGGTTGAATTAAAGGGTCCAGACTTATTTTTCTGTTTCCGTCTCATTTTTACAAAGCTGCCCTTTTATAAACTTTTTACCGTGTAAACATATTGTAAGTTTCATAAATTGTACATTCCGCAGGCGGCATAGCCATACTGGTAATAATAAATTATAAAGGATGGCATTTTGTGATAGCAGTTTCTATTATTTTTAATGGGTCATAGTCTTTTTAAACGATCCTAATACCTATATGAATACTTATAAAAAGTTAGTTCCACTTCATAATTTAGAATTTTTGGAGTCGCCAAATTTTTTAAAATAATAACACTGGTTTACAGCAAAAATGTCCAATAGATGTCACTATCCAATTCCTATAAAGAATGGCTCGCTGATTCCGAAAATCGACATAATTTTTTATTCTATGGGTAAGTTTTCAATACATTTTCAATTTACTGTCATTCAGCTTAAAACGAATAGTGGTTACACTTAATCACGTATATCTTACGAACCAATTTAACAATCTTAATATGAAATATGGCAAATCAAAGCTAACAAAAGTCTACATAGATCTTGTATACATTACTTTTCGATAGGTCTGATAGTTTCTGACATATTAATTAGTCATTTCAGCATTTTTTTTTTTTTTTTATGGAAATATGAAAAAACACTTTCAACAAAAGAAAAATTTAAGAAATATCAGGTTCTGTGTAAAATTTTGCTTTTGTGTAAAGCTTGTTCTGTTACAAAAAAATATCAAGTTACTAATGAAGAAAATCGAAGGTTAAATAAAGAAGTAATGAGCGGTAATGTAATGAGTAATGCACAGAGATTTTTTGTATGAAACAGTATGAGCATAAAAGTGTGCTACTTGGCGTATGAGTAACATTATTTTCTGCTCATGCCACATACAAAAAATCTTTGCGCATTGTCATTTGACCAATCATTACTTCTTTATTTATCCATCGATTTGCTTCATTAGTAACTTAATTTGTTTGTAAAAGAATACGCTTTAGCACAACTGCAAGAATTTAACACAGAACCTGGTAGTTTTTTAATTTTTCTCCTGTTAAAATTTAATTTTTTTTTTATATTTTCTTTTATAAAAAAAAAACTAGAACAATTAATTAATTTTTCAGAAACTATCAGTCCCATCGGAAAGTGATGTATAGATGGAAAGTTTTGTTAGCTTTCATTTCTCGTATTTCATTTTCAGTTTGTTAAATTGGTTCATGAGATATAAGTGACTAAGTGGAACCAACTTTTGTTTTAAGCTGAACAACGGTAAATTGAAAATATCCCGAAAACGTATCCATAGAATAAAAAATTAACTCGATTTTTGGAATCAGCGGGCGATTCTACATACAAATTGGATAGTGGCGTCTGGAGACCAAAAACCAAATTAAAATTTGTGACCCAATGTAATTAGACGATCGGCCCATTATAATAAACGACAGTTGAAAAATTATTTATTTGTTGTAGCTGGTAGCCTGATTTCGTTGACAATGTCATAACGGCAGCAAAAGTCAAGTTGCTCGACCAAATTCGTTGAGAGAAACTACCTTCAGTTTTTAACAAGAATTCATGAGTTCTCTCAAGACTGCTGTCTAAACCAAAACTAATCTTTTGCTAGCTCAATATTATTTACGCAAGAGAATGATACGTGCATTTATTTAAACTACTTATTTTCGTGATCAGCTAAAATTTTTTTTCAATATTAAGAAACCTTTTTTTTTTTTGTTTCTCACTTTTCTTGGCATCTCATCACTTCATCCCCACCCCGCCCAACGCTCTACCTCCGTCAAAAACTCGCCTTTCCTTAATGTCTGCGACGACTTTGCGACAGCTTTGCCACAGGTTGCCGGTTGAACACTGGCGACTTTTATGTTATCGCCTTCGTGTCGCCCCTTGTCTGTCGCGCTGCGTTGCGGTGTGGTTTAATGCTGTCGCCATTATGTGAGTATCCTGTGGCGTTTTTTATAGTCGCCTGTTTTGTTGCTGCGCCATCATCTTGCTGCTTATTTGATTCTTTTTACTATTTTCTTAGTTTATTTATATTCATTTTCTTCTGCTCGAATTTCGCCATTTTGCCAAGTCTGCTTAGCAGCGTACACATTTGTTTATTGGCGCTGTTTGAGGTTTTTTTCTCTTAGCTTTTGGTCCCTTGGTTGGCTTTTAGTTACAAATTTGTTCGTATTACATTGGAATTTTCATTCGTTTTATGTGCGATAATGTTGTTGTTGTTGGTGCTGCTGCTGCTGTCGTTATGCTTGTTTTTAGTTTCTGCCGCTTTGTTGTTTTTTTCGCTTTTTTTTGTGTTTTTTTTTGGTGTGAGTGGCATAAAAGTTTGGAAAATTATTTTGCTATGATTTTGTCCTCGTAAGTTTGTGCGACACACACAACCGGCTTAAAGGTAACAACAAACTTATACAACTGCTCGATGTCGCCCACTTGTCGGCTGCCTGACTGCCTGGCTTGCTGGCACACAAGTACACACATACATATCCATACATACGTATAGATTATATAAACATGTTTAGTTGAGTGTACTCAGTGTGGCGTAGACTCGTTTAAGTTAATTTACAATTTAGCCATTTGGCCAGTAAATACGTTTTAAGTTTCTTTTCTTTTTGTTGTTTGTCGTCTGCATATCTTATTCGTAGTTACATAGTTTCTTCCCTTGTCGCTGTGGCAGTCAGTGCGTATGAGTGATCCCAAATATTTACTTGTGAGTACATACTTACATTTGTTTTTGACTCCTTAGTAATGTATGTATGTATACAAAGTGTTTGTTATTTGAAGTTTTGTCTATATTGGCAAAGTTTTTTTGCGGGAGTCGCTGCTGAGTTTTGTTGAAAGCAAAATTACTTTTGCAATATCGTTTGAAAGCGCTTGGCTAAGAAAGTTCCACTTAATTCCTTCTCTTAGGTAAAATTTGTTGTAAGTTAATTAAGGAAAATATAGTTGTGTAGGAATTTTTAATTTAGTATGAGATAACTGAACCAACATTAAGTGCTTTTGTATAAAAATGTTTTTTTAAGACATCTAAAATTTTGTTAAATAAAAAACTAAACATAAACTTTTCATAAACAAGCCTATGTCATTCACTAACTGGGCATATTTTTTAGCCATTTAAAAATGGGTATAAATATTTGTATTTTTTTTTCATAAAAAAAAAAATTTTGCCAATTTAAGATTTGAGCAGAAATATTTGGCCATTATGAAATTGCACATACATTTTTGGTCCTTCAAAAACCGAATAAAATTCTTTTTAAGACTGCGCACAATTTTTTAGAAAAAAATTTGGAAATACATACATATGTATACTCACTACCGGGGAATAGCTAAGCTTTCTGCAATTCCTAAATTATTTGAAGCAATTATAACAAACCAGTTGACGCATTCTATCTCTTCTAGCATTTCATATAGTCAACATGGATTTTGCAAGGGCAAATCAACTTCTACAAATTTACTTGAATTAACATCCTATATCTCAAAAGCATTTAGTGAAAGCAAATCTGTTGATGTTATATATACTGATTTCAGTAAAGCATTTGACAAAGTGTGCCACTCGTTGCTCATCTACAAACTTCATCTTCTTGGTCTTCCACCTAATTTTCTACGTTGGATCTCTTCATACCTCTATGATAGATCACAAAGGGTAATGTTTAAAAATACTATCTCTGACGTCATTGATGTTACTTCAGGAGTCCCTCAAGGTAGCCACCTGGGCCCGGTTCTGTTCTTGCTTTTTATAAACGATATTTCTACAGATAAACAATTTTCCAAAATTTTAATGTATGCAGATGATGTAAAGCTTTATAAATCGTACCTTTCAATTAAAGAAAGGTCTTTGCTACAATCAGACTTAGACAGCATGGCTTACTGATGTCAAGTAAATCTTATGCCTCTAAATCTTAAGAAATGTAAGGTAATGAGCTTCTCGCGAAGAGCTGTTCATCCCGCTTCTTATACAGTAGGTAACCATAACCTGGAACAGGTATAAAATTTTGTGGACCTTGGTATCACAATGGATCCTAAGCTTAATTTTAATTTTCATATTAATGTGACAGTCAACAAGACTAAAGGTGTACTTGCATTTGTGAACGATGGTCAAAAAAATTGTGTGACCCTTATATCACTAAAACCCGGTTTACAACATTAGTTAGGCCAATTCTGGAACACGGTTCGGTGGTTTGGAATCCAAGGTATCAAATTTACTCAGACAAGATAGAATCAATTCAAAAACAATTCCTACTTTTTGCTTTAAGAAATTTCCGTTGGGATTCTCAATATAACCTTCCACCTTATACGAGCCGATTAAAACTTATTAATCTTCCTACACTTTCCAGCCGCAGGCAAATGCTTGGTACAATGTTTATAGTTAAATTACTAACAGGCTCAATTTCAAGTCCACTTCTTCTTGGCGAAGTTAGCCTTAATGTTCCCTCCCGGGTATCAAGACACTTTTGCCCCCTATTTCTGAAAGCTTGTAAAACTAATTTTGAATTGCACGACCCACTCCGTTGCTTATGCCAGGATTTTAACTCTCATTCCAGCACGTTTGATATATCAGATCCGCTTTTCAGCATTAAGAAAGCGATACTCTCCTCTCTCAATAAGTGAATCATTAAAATAAATACATAAAATCGGCTGATGAATTTAGTTCTGTAGCTGAACAGTTTTAGATCTCGACACTTAACAAACTCCTGCCTATCGTGACTCGGCGCAAAAATTGAAAATACTGGTTCCGTACGTCATGCGGACTGCGCCCCTCGTGCGGATGGGCGGGAATGGAGGGTAAAAACCGTTGGGATATTATTATTATTATTATTATAGTCACTCGAATCTTGGACATCAACTTGGACAGAAATTTTTTGCCATTCAGAATATAGACATACATTTTCGGTAATTTCAAAGTTAGATTTAAAAATGTTTAATAATTTGTAACTAGTAAATTTTTTCAGATATTGAAAATTTGAATATATTGTATGACAACTCGGATGTTGGACTTAAACTTTTGATAATTTAAAAACTGGATCCAAACTTTTAGTTATTAAGAGCTGGGCAAAATTGTTTGGTAACTACGTTAAAAATACTTATGTGTGGCCCATACGTACGGTGACCATCCGTCCTGTATTATACGGGACAGTCCTCTTTTGTGACCCATGGTCCTGGTAATTTATTTATTTTATACCGAACGCTAATTGTTCTGTATTTCTTTTAATGTCCTGTATTTGTCCCGGATTCGTTGCTTCGACGCCTTATCAGCTCATTAAAATTGCATGCCTATGAACGAGTTTTAGGTGATGTTGGTACATATATGATACTAATTTCTAATCTGAAAGCCTGTGATTCGAATCGAGGAATACATACAGTGACTAAAATAGAACTCGACATTTTACTAAGTTTTGGCTATTTTTCCTTAGCTTATTTAATGTTTATTATTTATTTTATGAAAGTAAAAATCTCTTCCTAACAAAAACCATATAATGCAAAAAACTATAAAAATTAATTCTGCAAGGTTTTACCAAAATTTCAAACCAATTAATTAGAATCTTTAGAAAAACATTTGGTTTGCAGTTCTGTAACTCATTAAAATTGAGTACATATTACAAAGTGCGAGTGGGAAGTGCTGCACATTTGCTTCTCTTCAAAAAAAAAGGTCGAATATATTTACTTTGTATGAAAGAAATGCGGAAGACCGTCAACAAAAAACATAGCCAAAAATTAGACTTAAAATTGCACTTTATTATACTAATTTTACGGGGTAAAAATCTCGAGAAATTTATCCTACAAATTCGTTATGTTACTATAAAGATACTGTTTCAGGGCTATTACATCTAGGATCAATGAAGAAGGCTTTACGATCTGTAAGCTGCTGTGTAACAAATCTGAAAAATTATTTTTTGTCCCGTATTCGGCTCTCATAAATATGGTCACCGTACACATACGATAACTTCGCCCACAAGAAAAAAATGCATTGGTACATACGATAAAATATAAAGTAAATTTTCGGCATAACTGTAGGGTGTTTAGCCAAAATATTTTATTAGGTAATGCTCTGTGGGGCGTAGAAAAAATTTGCATCAAAAAGTCAATTTCGAAAAAATGGTGTGTACAATAATTTCGCGCAAAGGGGTCGATATAAGAATTTTTAATTTTCAAGTGATTATAATACATATTTAAATTTTAAAAGATGGCTAAAAAACATTTTCAGCCAAATGCAATTATTTACAATTTAATAATGATACAAATTAATTAAAAAACTTGGGCAGTAAAAATAGGACTCACTGACTTCATCAGTGCTCTACTTTTAACTTTTCTGTATTCCCCTTTTATATTGGATATTCATTAGCCACTTCTTACCATTCAAATTTTATATGAACTTTTCCAAGAAATAAGATTTTACTCATCTTTTCTATTTCAATTGTATATGTACGTCCAGTTTTTAAAAGGTCAAACACATGGCGGATATAATGTGACAGGTACCTTTTTTGAGGTTAGAAAAAAATCCTGACATGATAGAGCAAACGGACATCAGACTCGTATTCAGCGCATCCAAATACATAAGGAAAGAGGTTCTGATCCCCGAACCAGGACACTTTTTTTGTGTGGCTGTGTAATCAACTCTTAGTGTAGTTAAAATTGGCTCTCCGCCAATACGACCCAATTTTGAAGAGGGCACTTATTACACTGATAGGGGTAAACGCCTTTGTTGCACTTACGCTTAATAGAGTCCCTAAACAAATAAGTTTCGAAGTGAAGTGGTTACAATTAGTCCTAGATAGTAAACATTTAGGGAAGTCTCTCGCGCTGAACAAAAACAAATACCTCCATGCAAGCCTTTGGTAAGATAAGGGATTTGTGATCTCGAGGAATACTATGGACTTACATTTCTTAGCAACCATCACCAGCCTTGCACTTGTGCAAACAACTCATGAGACCGCTCAGGATGCACTGGTTAACCCACAATTACTTAACCGAACTTTGCTGAGGCGTTACATACCACAAGGATGCGTTCCCTTGTGGCTTAATTCCAATACTGAGTCCGAATTTATACATTGTAGAATTTTTACTGATGGCTCCAAATTTGGCACAGAGTTACGTTCTGTAGGTCTAACCCAAAACTTACGGATACGTTGTTCACTTTACTCTTTGGTTCTTGAAACCGAGGTATACTCATTCCTTAAGGCGCTGAGCTATTTGTTGCAAAAGATTTGTGCTTCCTGCTTTAAAGAGGAGGAAACGGTGAAAGCGGAGACATTTTTGAAATTTGCTTTCACTTTTAGGATTGCTATTTGAATTTCTTTGTATAATTTTTTTTCATAAGCTACATACTTACTACTAATAACAATCGATGAAAAATTGGCAATTCATGATTCACAAAATATTAAAACACTAAGAAAAAACTGGAATAAAAATCCCATTACTTCCTTATGCAATGACGACAAAATTAAAATTTATTCGTTTTTAAACAGACTGTAATAGAGTAATAAATTTTCACAAAATTTCTG
>NW_023458565.1:18389595-18393171 GCF_013731165.1 Rhagoletis pomonella
TGGTTCGATGATATTTGTATTACTGTTGCATGCACACACATACACACATGTACATACATATACGACACAATATGACAGTTACAAGAGCATTTGTATGCACATGCATCTTTTTTGGATATACATACATATGTATGTATATATGTTCCTCTAACCGAATCTTTTGCACATGAAAACGCTCCGTGTAGCTTAATTTTATATTGACATAATTTACATATTGGTTCTATCTACTTTTCGTGTGCCTGTACTTTCGTCGAAAATGCGAATACAACGAAGAAAAAATCACTTGACTTATTAATTTCATAAATCTGTCTTAACAAGGCGCATTGGTTTAAGGTGGCAAGTCTTTTCAAGCAAATAGTTTTGTTTAAAACGCTATTTAACTTTTATATGTGCAAAGCTGCTCCAAGTTATTTGTAAACCAACATATTCTAATTGCTATCTTGTCTGATGCCAATAGCAATTTTTGCAATTTCTTGAAAGATGGCAACTCTATTTAAAAAGTGGCAAGTTGAAAGTGTAAACCATATCTTTCATTTGATACCAAGATTGTAATATTTTGTTTCTTTTAACTTTAGCTCCTTTTTAAATTACTTTTTTATTTTAATGGTAGGTGGCAACTCTATATAAAAAAAAACTTCGTATTAAGGTGCTAATAAAATATGGAAGATAGTGTAAGAGATTTTGTTTATTCCAACACGAAAGTCTTACAAAAAAAGCTTCATATTCAACTTTTAGGTTGAAAAGCTTTTACGACTTCAAAAAAAGAGGAGGTTATCAATTCGTCGAAATGTTTACAGTGACTCAAACAAATTACTACGTGTTTTTTTTATATTCGTAATATTTTTCGAGTTAATTTTTTTTTTTGCTATTTTTCTACAAAAATACCATTCAAGCTTTACCTAAAAACATATAAATCACAGTTTTAAACTTTATACAAAATTTAGGAAAATTCAACAAATTTTAATCAACATTTCAACTTTTAATGTGAATCTTTACAACATTTTTGGGTATGCAATTTTATAGCCCATACAATTTTAGTCTAACGGCTAAAAAAAACAATAAAAAATTAGCTCGAAAAAATATTACGAATATTTCAAGAAAATCAACACATGGTCATTTGTTTGAGTAGCTGTATATATTTTGTATGTATGTTAAAGTATAACTTTGGTTCACGTTAACTGATTTCTATATTTTTTTTTTTTTTGTAAAGGTACCTCAGAGGTGGTGTCGTACTAATTTGGTTTCGATCCGATCTCTGGATCATGAAGAAATTAATAAAAAAGAAAAATACTCTAAAATTTTTATATGAGAATTGAAGTCGGTTTTGATTTTTTGAAAAATTACTGGTTTCAAATTTATTTTGTTAATTTTTTTTTTATTTTTTATTTCAGTTTACAATTTTAAATTTAAAGATTAAAAATTTTTAAAAAGAAAAAAAATTATTTCATTTAACTTTTAGAAATTTATTTTAAGTTTTGTTTTAAATTTTATTTGTGTTATTTTTCTATTTGTAATTATTATTTTTGTTTACCTTTTAGATTTGATTGTTTTAAAAAGAAATATATTTTTTTTAACTTCATAAAATTTTTGTTTTATTTTTTTTTATTTTTTATATCTATTAATTTTTTTATTAGTTTGTAGATGTTATTGTTTTAAAAATAATTTTTTGCTGGTTTAATAAAATTTTTAGAAACTTATTTTATAAATCTTTTGTCCTTTTTAATTTAATTTAATTTTATCTAATTCTTACTTCTTATTGTTTAAAAGAAAAACGCTAATACCTCCTAGTTGGCAGATCTTTAAATTCCTTTTACGAAAGAGAGAAAAAGCTTTCAAGAAATTCGCCAGAATTCACAGAAAGACTTTAGTCTTTCAAAAGACTGTAGTGAGTTGAAATACCGTTGCCAGAATTGTCCTTTTAGTCTATTCTGAAAGTTGTGAACTGCTTGGGCAATAAAAAGTTGTTCCTACTTGCGCAGTAACCAGTAAACTTTCCTACTGGGTTGGCAAATGCAGTAAATCTTTATATGTACATATGTACTATATGTGCAACATCAACAATTTAAAACTGTTGAATATGTAACACACACAGAAGGCGTATTGACAGCGCAAAGGGCAACAACAGCCGCCGCATCAACACCACTCAGCATCCCGGCAGTGGTAAGGCGGCGAGCAACAACCACTGATGCTACCTACCGTCCATTGTTGTTGACTAAGCCGGTTTGTTGCGATAGCGCGAAAGCGTGAAAGCGATATGCCGTAAACATGTTGATAGCACCAACAATACGTATTAATAATAACAACAACAATAGCAATAAGAGAGACAGAAACAATACACTAACGCGATAATCATAAGCCAACAACAACATTAATAAATCTGCGCCAACGAATTAAACCATCTCCACCCACCAACCTCCGCTTATATGCAAGTATGTAGCAACAGTAATAATCACAAAAATTGTTTACGAAATATTGGCGCAACACTGCGCGGCGAGCACTAAATGCATCTTTGTATGCGCGCTTTGTCATAGAGCGCAGCAACAGCAGCAGCAGCGCGAGCATAAAATGTGTAGTTGAGCTTCCTAAAGGCAGTGGTGTGTAAAGCCCCAAGAGAAGGTGCAACGAAAATTGCAACGCATTCCATTTGTGGCAAAGCAAGGAAACACTAAGAGCCGACCGAATGACCGGCCGAACGCCACTGCTGCTGAACTGTACATATGTTGGACGCATGTACATATGTACATGTGTATGTGTTGACAGCCGATGCAATGGCCTACGGCGGTGTACGTTAGGACACAGAAACCTGTTTGCTTGCTTACATTGCCAACAAGAGCAGCAACATTTTGAAGCGTTATGAAGGGGTAACAACAACAAAATCGAAACGAGTGCAATAATGCATATTGGCAGCCTCAATTGCAGTTGCTGTTGTCGCTGCAGAGTGGCATCTGCATTCACGTTCTCAATTTGCACAACACTACAAGCAGGTGAATTCTCTCCAGCATAGCGCACTGCCTGCTGGCTGAACTGTTACGGTTGGCACTCATCCCGCTGAGTTGTTGACCGCCAAAAAATGTGCAGAATAAATGTGTGTGTGTATCAATGTATGCAGTTAGTACATATATATGCGTGCAGTGAATATGCAGCCAGAGTGAGGAAATGCCAAATTTTTGAGGCCATAATTTGTGGAAAAAATTGTCAAACTAATTTTGATATTTGGAACTTAATATTTTTATCTGCAGCTATCATTAGAAAAAACTGAGTGCGTGCAGTCGCTAAGCGCGAAAAAAGTAAATCTCCAGACAGGAAGAATTTAGCAACTTTTATCTTAGTCTTTGCCTTCGCCTTGGTATTTGTCTTTGCCTTTGTCTTTATTTTCGTCTCTGCAAATCTCCAGTATGGCCCCTAGGTTAGGCTAGTTAAGGTTAGAGTGGCTACTGTCGCGCATAGCACGAAGTAAGCTGTTAAAGACCGACGAGTGCGTCTTATATAGCGTAGAAAATTGAGAATGTAAGTTGAGTTCAGGCCGGCTAAGCAATCTAAAGCGTACTTGTTGAACAAGTCGTTGTGCGTTTTGAC
>NW_023458565.1:18393271-18480290 GCF_013731165.1 Rhagoletis pomonella
AAACGAGACTGAAATAATCTCTTGTGTACTTTTAATTCCTAACAAGGCCTCATAACTCGCGCAAAGGGGTCGATATAAGAATTTTCAAGTGATTATAATACATATTTACATTTTAAAAGATGGCTAAAAACATTTTCAGCCAAATGCAATTATTTACAATTTTATAATGATATAAAGTAATTTAAAAACTTTGCAGTAAAAAGAGGACTCACTGACTTCATCAGTGCTCTACTTTTAACTTTTCTGTATTCCCCTTTTATATTGGATATTCATTAGCCAGTTCTTACCATTCCAATTTTATATGAACTTTTCCAAGAAATAAGATTTTACTCATCTTTTCTATTTCGATTATATATGTATGTCCAGTTTTTAAAAGGTCAAACACATGGCGGATATAATGTGACAGGCACGTTTTTTGAGGTTAGAAAAAAATTCTGACATGGTGGAGCAAACGGACATCAGACTCGTATTCAGAGCATCAAAATACATAAGGAAAGATGGTCTGATCTCCGAACCACGACACTTTTTTGTGTGGCTGTGTAATCAACTCCTAGTGTAGTTAAACTGGGCTCTCCGCCAATCCAACCCAATTTTGAAGAGGGCTCTGATTACACTGATAGGGATAAACGCCTTTGATGCACCTACGCTTAATAGGGTCGCTAAACAAATAATTTTTGAAGTGAAGTGGTTACAATTAATCCTAGATAGTAAACATTTAGGGAAAACTCTCGCTCTGAACAAAATACATACCTCCATACAAGCCTTTGGTAACATAAGGGATTTGTGATCTCGAGGAATACTATGAATTTACATTTCCACAGATGATAGCATCCATCACCAGCCTTACACTTGTGCAAACAACTCATGAGACAGGTCAGGATCAGTGTTGCCAGAACTTTTTGGACGAACCGGCTAAATTGGCAAATAACTATAACCGGCTAAAAACGGCTCAAATGTTTCAACTAAATTTCACATGTTTTATTTAAATAAATTACGAGTAAAAACACAATTTCTTGAAGCGAAGTTACAAATTCGAGCCGGAAAAAAATTTGCCAGCAAGAATTTGCATTATTGTGGCACATGGTACGATTTTTTGTCGACGATAATTTGGGTAAACAAGTTCGTTAAATTTAAAAATTTTCAAACTGGAGCGATTTGAAAATGAAAAATGTAAGTTAATACTTGTTTACTTAATTAATTTAGTTAATTCCAATGATTTGAAAGGTACTCGGCAAAAAATACTGTATTCTTAATCGGTATGCAATCTCAACCAGAGTTGATATAGTAAACCCGACAAAGAAATTGAAACGTATGTTGAAGAAAGTCGGACTGACAAGATATTTACACGTAGATCCTGTTTTTTGTCCCTCTGAAAGAATATTAAAAATTCTATGCAAATTTCTTTTGTTTGAAATGCAACCGTGGACACTAGCTGGCAGAAAAACTTGTAAATTTGCGTTCGTACAGAAAATTGCAAGTTTTCTTACCATCTGATAATTTGAGTGACAATTCTCGCTGGATTTTCGACGAACAAACCTACTGTCTTCCCTACAAGGCCTTCTCAGACTGACCGATCCTCAATACACTCAAATAGAAACCAATACACATAAAAAACGCTGTAAAAATTTTCCTTCAATTTTAAGGCAGTAAAACAACGATCTTAAGTTAACCGAGTTAAATCAACCGAGGCCATATGTTGACAAGGGATGCAAAATCACAGTTACACAAAAGAACTGGCCAGATTTTTCAGAAATCCCTTCAATTCTGATGTAAAACATGATGCCAAAAGACTGCAGATATCCCACTTAGATGCCCGGTCATATGACCGGCAGATGTCTCGTAGGATTTCCAGAGAGTTTTGCTTTACATAGAAATTTGTGCTCTTTTATTTTCATTTTGACTCAGTGTTGGTTCCTTTAATTCAAGTTGGCATTCGGTTTTTCGAATTTAAATAAGTTCTCAGCAAAAAACTTTGTTTAAAAAAATACATATGTATGTGTACATAGTGCTTGAAAATATCAATTTTTCCCTTACCTTAAACCTTTGGGAGTGGCAAAAATTATGTTTTTGTAATTTAGGCACTATATACAAACACAAACGCATCTTAAGTGTCTTAATAGTGAAACAATTTCTTATTTTCTAAGTTTGCGACTAAAACTTCACACTTAAAATTAAGACATTTATAACAAACATTTTATGAAGAAAATCTCTTCTTCGTTTAAAATAAAAATAAGCGAAATCGGCCCAATTTCATACAACCCTGCCTGACATGAAAATTTTCTCCACGATAAGACTAATAGACATTTCTAATAGATTTTGGGTCGCTTAGTCAAAAATGGAAACATATGTATATACATATTTGAAATTTAAGAAAACAAAGCAAATGGCAAAATCGGCTAAAAACGGCCAATTTTTTTCTGCAAAACGGCTAACAAATCGGCTGCCGGCTAAATCGAAATTTCTCCGGCTGTTTGCTATCGCAACCGGCTAAATCTAGCCGGAAAACGGCTAAAATGGCAACACTGGTCAGGATGCACTGCTTAACCCACAATTACTCAACCGAACTTTGATGAGGCGTTACATACCACAATGATGCGTTCCCTTGTGGCTTAATCCCAATACTGAGTCCGAATTTATACATTGTAGAATTTTACTGATGGCTCCAAAATTGGCACAGGGTTACGTTCTAGGTCTAACCCAAAACTTATGGAGACACTCTTTGGTTCTTGAAGCTGAGGTATACTCATTCCTTAAGGCGATGAGCTATTTGTTGCAAAAGATTTGTGCTTTCGCCTTCAAAGAGGAGTAAACGGTGAAAGCGGAAACATTTTTGAAATTTGCTTTCACTTTTAGCATTTCTTTGTGAATTATATTTACTGGTTAATTTTTTTTTCATAAGCTACATACTTACTACTAAAAACAATCGATGAAAAATTGGTAATTCATGATTCATAAAATATTCAAACACTAAGAAAAAACTGGAATAAAAATGCCATTACTTCCTTATGCAATGCCGACAAAATTAAAATTTATTCATTTTTAAACAGACTGTAATAGAGTAATAAATTTTCACAAAATTTCTGTTTAATTAGTAAATTTATGTGTTTTTAACAATAGTGAGTTATGCATTAATTACGGCTTACTAATTTAATTTTTATAACAAATTACGTTATGCACATAAATATTTACACAGTAGGTCATATCACATTTTGAATCATATTTAATTCATGTTTATTCTCATGTGATTATATTTTACACATTCATGTTCATACATATGTATGTATGTATACTCATCCATAAGCGTACATATCTACATATAAATTTCCATCGTTAATGGCATTCAACCAACCAACCAAATCCGGTCAGAATAAATCAAAAATAACCAAAAATATGCTTTGTATTACGATTTAAATTAACACATTTTTAAAATTTGTAAAACTCAATTCATAATTTGTAGCCTGCTGCACAAAAAACAAAAAAAAGAAACAAACAAACAAAAGGCTCAAAAATTCAGTGAATATGTGATTAGCTGATTTACTTACTTTAACATAAAATATTGATAAATAACTTGTTCAACTGCAGCTAGCCTTTGTGCTTGTTTAGTAATTATGCAAAACGCTAACAAATGGTTACATAAATACGAATAGGCGGGATAAGCTCACGTGTGTGCGTGCGCGCTGATGCCCCACACTTTTTGGTAACTTTTGTGACCTATTTTTTATTTATTTATTTATTTTTTAATTGGTTAAGCTATTAATAAACGAGTCTGGAATTTTTATTGGAATTGTCTGTAGTTGGTGAAATGCTAAAATTTTCTAATTTATACTGTTTAGATTAGGTCACAGGTAGGGCTTAGTGGTTCTGTTGTTAGAAAATATTTACGGACTTTTGTAAGCGACTTTACATGAAGATAATAAATTTGCTCTTGTGGTTGTATTTATAAATCAGTGAACATGGGAAAAGAACTTTTTTCGAGTTGAACCTTCACCTACAAGCGTTTACATCGAGTGCGTAAAGTTGAGTGCTCTTGAACATGCATCTGACATTGAAAAGAAAATTAAAATTAAAACTTATGTAGGTATTTATGAAATGCTTAACAGCAAAACATTAAAAAATATTTTCTTAATATTTCAAACCGTACCAAGTAATTCTTAGGGCGGGTTTACAATGTGAGCTTGGATTTTTTGCAAAGCAGCTTGGTTCATTTATATACGAATTACCAACCCCTTCTATTTATGTTGTTAAGACAGCGAAACTTTATTGTGATGCAGACTAAAAGAAAAAATCATTCAACTCCAAGCTGGCACTATAAACCCAGGCTTATGCGTTGAAATTTACTGCATCTAAATTATGCACTGTTATTGTAGCTAAAAAAAGAAGTGATGAAAGCTTTTTGTCATTACTGCTATACATAGAATGTTTTAATAAAGCATATAAAATGATAGATATTTCAACACTTAGCTACCAAATTTTTTTAAAGTAGAATTGCCACCTAATTAGACATTTCAGTTTAATTTACTATCTTGTTTTTGCTTATCGAAAGATAGATATGTCAGTGATAATACAATACATAGCTCCTAAAACAATTTCAAACCGAGTTGCCACTTAAATAAAAATTTAAATTTTTCAAAATTTATGAGCTAAATATTTTTTTACAAAGAAGTTATTATAATATTGGTACCAAACCACATATTGCGCCTAAAATATTTTCGGTAGGGTTGCCACCTACGTATATAAATATTAAAATTTTATAATTTTTTTTTACAATGCTTATACCGAAGGATATAGTATATTTCAATAATAATTTAATACTTAACTTTTAAAATATTTTTAAGTGGAGTTGCCACCTGTATAGTACTTTTGATTTAACTAACTCCATGAGCTGTATATTTTTTACAATACGCTGAATATAGTAAGGACACCAACTGATACATTATTTTTTTAAAATATTTTCAAGTAGAGTTGCCACCTGTATACAAATTTGAATTACTTAAATTCAGCATTTAAATATTTGTTAACAATGAAGTTATTATAGTATGTTTATGTTTATACAAATTTAAATTGTATTAAATATATTTTTTACGATGCGGTGAACGATAGTTCAGTACTTAAGTCGTAAAATATCTTCAAGTAGAGTTGCCACTTATATAGTGATTTTAGTTGAATTAGCTTTATCGGCTAATTATTTTTTACCATACCGCTAATATTGTATGGGTACCAAACGATGCATAATTTTTAAAATATTTTCATGTAGAGTTGCCACTTTTATATAGATTTTAATATTTAATAGTTCAAGAAATGGGGTGCCTGAAAATCAATCGTATCTCGGGGCATTTTTGGCTCCAAAATATTATGTAGCAAGCATAGGTGCGCCTAGGAGGCTTCCAGGCCACCATGGGGAGTGCCAGCTACCCGGCGAAAAGAACAAGAACTCATTAAGAAAACTCACCTTTTCTGTGGCCGTTCGAAAAACGTATAGCTAGTTACAATTCCAAGGTAATTAGGAAGCTAATCATATTCCCAAAAGGCTAGCTTTTGGTATATTTACTGACGACCCATTGCAAACTGCGGGTTTACATTAAAATTCGGGTAACTAGCTGAGTCATCTGTGCAGTCGGTCGCTAGTAGATTAGTATCATCAAAAATACTACATACACACTCATTTCAACTATACATTCCTTTATTAATTAAATAATAATTAATAAAGTGCTAATCCGGTTATACTCGTAGTGCATCAGTGCGATTTAAGTTCGCTTATGGTTAGTTAAAATTGTAGACAAAACAAAGTGTTAATTGTGAAAGTATTTTCGTAGAAGTGTTGTGTATGGCTCAAGTCGTCTGTGAGACAATAAAGCAATTAACAAAAATAACAAAAAAACTTCAAGTTTTCTAGCCGCCTTTGATTTGCTCATCTCACTTTTAATATCATTTTTATGTTCCAAACTGGTCCTTTTATTTAGCTGGTAATATATTTCTTTGCTGTCTTGTGTTTTTTTTTATTCCATTAAACATTTATGTGGTCTTTCTAGATTTATGACTTTTTATGCTAATTTCGCACCAACTCATATCTTAATGCGAATCAATACGAATTTGTACTTTTTTTTTTGTAATGGAATTTCAGACACATTTTAATTTATTTAGGTAGCGTTTCCCACATAAATTCTCGAACAAGTGTGCTAATACTTGGTTTTTACGGTTTGTAGACATTTTAGCAGAATTAATATAAAAAAGTAGAAGCGTAGCGAAGATAGCCAAACATATTTTTCTATTTAATTTTATACATGTGTTTATTTTTTTTTGTGTTGGATTTTTTTAATTTTTAGCTGACCAACTGGTTTCTCTACTATGTTGGTTCAATTTCGAGTTTTAACTGATGCTAGATAAATAAATTTGGCTGCATTTCGTACAAACATCATGCGAAAGATTTTCTTTCTATTTCTTCTCCTTTGAACTTCTTGTATATTTTGGGTCGCCTCTCATTTGTTAACAAACCAGGCCCTGCGGTACTCTTTTGAGTGGAGATATGGAATTTTTCTTTTTACTAATGATTATTTGAGAGATATATTTCATGTAAATGCCTTGTCGCTGGCCAAAATCAGAGTGAAAACTTGCAATTTATGTATCCGTCTTTCAACGCTTTTTTTATTCGATCAAGATTGAAAATATATTAAGTAATGTATCTACAAATCTGACTTATGTCATGGAATTTGCAATTTGGTAATGCAACCCAAGAGTATGCTGTGAGCACCTTACAGCGTCTGAAGAAAAGAGAACTTAAGAATCCATTGATTCTTTGGGAGAGCCGTAGACTCTTCTGCCAATTGAGGCTCCAACCGACTCAGGATTGGTAGCCTTTGACTGGGGCCCCCGGGTTCGTCAAACCCGGCCTAGGCGAAATTCCCCTGAGGGGGAATTGGACTGTCACGTATGCTGTTCCATTTGCAGAGGCAGTGCGGCTTTCAAATTCGTGCACTCGAAGCATGGTAGCGGATTGCAACCTAAGCCATTCCAATCGCCAAGGCAGTTGTGTCTTAGAAATTTGGCTTTCAGACCACCTTCCAAGATCTATAATTCATTTCTGCCACGTAGGAACCCGTTTTTGATTTCGTCTTATTACAAGTTTATTGCTTACTCCATAATGCTGTGTTCGTATAGCCTTAAAGTTGACACCTATGTACTTCCACGTCTTCAATTGTTTTGAAACTATCTCCAAACACATGAACTCTACTACTTCCGGACTGCAACCCATCCTCCTAGATTCTGATTGACTAACTTTTATCGAATTGGTACTTACCCGTTTTTTTCTATTTTTCAACTAGTAGCGTTGAACCGAATGTTTTTAACCGCTATATCTGCTGGTGATATGTGTTGAATAGCGCTCGGCGCAGCCTTCAGCAAAGTCTTCAGTAATCCTGCTACAGGCTGCTGTCCGCTATACCAGATCCCCTTAAAATAATCGCAATAAATTTTCATTTGTGTTTTTTTTTTTTACATGCGTAAAGGTAACCAATTGATTCTTTCAACATCTTCTCCAGATTTAGTTTTCATGACAGTTTTCTTTGTATAATGTATGTACTACACCCTAAAAAATGTGGAGGCCACTAGCGCGCTCTGACAGAGTAAAGTATCCTGGCTTGATCGTTGACAATGAGCGAACTGGAAGGCCTCCTGCCGAGGGTAAATAGTTCATTGTCTGTATGAAGCCGTAATCGAACCGATCACTGCGCACTGATCTTTCACCAGCCACATCTAGTTATTCAGTGTAAAACTGGAAGGGGTAAAGTATCTAGAACCACTGCCATATGAACTTATTCACCGGTGAATCGAACTTTATGGCAAAGTAGAAGGAAGTATCTTTTGCGAGGAACACTCAGGAAATGAATTATTTTCTGCTCGATCGCATCAGATCATTTCCCTATTAACCTTAATTGAGTTCCAAGCAAGTAACTGAGTGGCCGTTGAGTTAGCAAAATAGGGAATTTTTGGGAAGTTGTTGCCGAGCTCAGCGAAAATAGGTCGAAAACCTTGGAATGTAAGGAGGTTAAGTTATTTTGGGCCCGAATAGTCCGGTACCGGCCTTTTGGGCTTACGGGATTAGAGATTAGCAGTGACGGTGTTGAGAGTTTTTCAACCGTTTTTGTCCAGAGAAAACATCTTAAGAGGGTGAAATGAGAATTGAAGAAAGCCTTATTTTAGAATTTGGTCAAAAAACACCCCATCTCAGAATTTGGTTGAAGAACACCCTCTCCCATCCTCTCTCTGCATTATCTCAGCTGCCGATTCAAAACCGCCTTATCTCAGCACATTTCCAATGTGTTCTCATTTGAGTTCGTGAATAGGGCTTTCTTCAACAAATTTCTGAGATGGGGTGTTTTTAAACAAATTCTGAAATAGGGAGTTCTTCAGTCAAATTCTGAAGTAGGGCGTTCTTGAAAAGTTTAATGAGATATTGCGTTTTCGATCTGGCTGTCGAAATAGGTCGATCTTCCTCCACTCAGCCATCGATATGTACATTCCAATTACAATTTAGTGGAGATTGAGAAAAAGCTAAACAATTAGCTTCAAAGTTCAGACGCGCCCATTGCTAGCGTTCCTAAATGCTTACCACATTAAAAATACTCAACCTCAGCTCCTCGCTACTTTTCGATTTTCGGTCGTTTCACCTTTCAGTCGCCTTCCGATTTAATGTGTTGACATTAACGGCGTCATTCGCCAAATTGAAAGTATCTGAGCATAGTATCTGTGTATCTGATAGTGTACTTATAACTCTGTCTGCCCACAAAGCGCCACACTGCAGCCAGCATATCGCGCCGTGCATAGGTTTAATGTTGCTGCTGCTAATGATTTGCTGGTTTATTGCTGTCAACTTGCCTTCTACTATTGTCGTCTGTCGTCTGTCTACCTGTTTGCTTTGGATTACTTGACTTGGCTCGAATGGCTGGCTGCGCATTATTTGTGAGAGACTCTTAGCGGTGTCGAGCGTATAATTTGTTGAATGGTTTTTAATTTGGAATTATGTTTAATAAAAATAGCAGTTGCATAAAATGCCAGCTTGTCGCATGGTGAGATAGCCGTGCAAAAGCTGGCGACAATAGTTCGCTATTTATGGGTGTACATGGTAATGCAGGCCAACGGAGAGATACTAGCTGTGATTGCAGACAAAGAAGTGTATCTACATATAATCAGGAGGTGCATTCCACTTAAAACGGTTACACAATTGGTTTTCCAAAAATAGTGGCATAAGCTTAAATACCGTTTCCGTAAGCAAAACAGTTTATGGAGCGAAAATTTTCCCACGTTCGATAAAGATGTTTAACCTGCAGGTTACTGCTTTAATCAGACATTGAGTAACTGGTCTTAAAGTGTTCCTGCTACGAAAACGATCCATTATTAGTCGAACTTGTCGCTAGAATAAACAATTATGTCGCCTGTAAAATAGACGTAGGTAACATTTACGAAATAAATTTGCACACTTTGCAAGCAGTATGCTAGCTATTCGCGATAGAATGGCAAACTGAGCACAATTGATTATAGCGTTGCCAGATCTTAGAGATTTTTGGCTGTTTAATCATTCAGGTAAATACACAGATTTCCCGACAGACTTTTATGGTACATTACATTAGAGGAGAGAGCAGGTCGGGGGAACATCGTAAGTTCCTTTGGCTGAATCTCCTTTAGGTCATTTAGGTGTTTCTAGGTACGGTGATCCTAGGAAGCGGAGTTTGTTCATAGTGACGGTTTTAGAGTCGAACTCTACTGTTTCCAGTTCTTCGTGGTACAACTCCTATGTTTGGCTAGTGTTTCATTACCCTGAAGTGGCCTAAGGCAGAATGCTTCAGTTCTCCTTTTTGATATTTCCGAAACGAAGGATTTACCCCCTCTGTTACTTTCCGTATTTTTACATTAATGTTGCGCTTCGTACTTCATCCAGAAATGGTAGTTTTGCCTAACGGAGCTCCTAGTCTTATGAAGCCTAGTGTAGCCTTCCCTGCTTTCATTGCCCACGACTCCACTATGTGCCTGCAATTTTTTTCATTCTTAGTTAAATTTTTTGTGTGTTAGTTTTTTTATAATTTGGTGTATTTTTTGGAAACTTTTTTCTTTTTCAAATTTGTTTTTCGTTTTTAAATATGAAAAAATTTTATTTCACTTAATTTTCAGAAACTTTTTTTTATTTTTTTAGATAGATCTGTTTTTCTTTTTTTAATTTCATTTTCTTTTAAGTTTCAAATTTGATTGTTTTAATAATAAAAATAAATTTGTTTATTTCACTTAATTTTTAGCATTTTTTATATTTTCCTTGTTTTTTTTTTATTAATGGGAATTTAATTTCCTTTTAGTTTTTAAATTATGATTTAAAAATAAAAAATATTTTTCTTAATTTTATTTAAAATTTAAATATTATTTTCTTTTGGTTTACTTGATTACTGTTTCTAATTTAATTTTTACCTTCTATTGTTTTAAAAAGAATTTTTAAATTTTTTTATTTTATTTTTTCCTTTTTTTTAAAAACTTGTTGCGAAAACCGGACACCATAGCGCTAAGACCTCCTCGTTAGCACACCTTCCAATTAGTATTTCGAATGACAGTAAAGCGGTTTAAAGATAGTTGCCAGACTTTTGCCTTTCGTAAGAAAGATTCATCCGAATTAAAAAAAAAAACGAAAAAAAAGCTTTTATTTAACTAAATACTTTTTATGGGAATGCCCCAGCCGCTCGTCTAAATACATATTTGTACTTTAACGTCTGTGCTCTTTCTGCTGCCGATTGCGGGTGTTGTGACCGCTGTGAACATTATTGACGTTCACTGACGAGTTGCTCGAAGCTGGTTCCACGCTGTCACCGGTTTTTTATTTGCTTAGCGCTTTGCGCTCTTTGCTAATTGAGTGTTTTTTCTATTTATTTATTTTTTATTTAACGCTCGTTTATTAGCTTTGCCGCTGCTGTGTTGGTTTGGCGGCACTGCTGATTGGCACTTTTTGGCGTTGCCGTACTCTTACAAACTACAAGCGGTAGTTATTGGCTTAGAGACAACTAACTATCAAAATAAAAGTGGTTGTTATACATAGATATTTTCATATTAATTTTTTTTCGTTTAATTTGCAAAGTTGATTTTTGTTGAAATCGTTTTTTGCTTTTGAAAAAAGCCAAGTCAAGTGAAATAAGAGAACTACAACGCTATGTCCATTCATAGGATACCAAAATTTTTTATGTTTCTCTTTTCAATATTTTTATATAACTTTTCTGCTACTATTATAGTTTCTTTTTTTTTTTTGCTATTCGCTACTGCAGCCTCACGTGGTATTATGTAATTTATTTTTAGCTGCGTTGCACTGCCTGCTGTTGCTGTTGCTGCTGCTGTTGCTTGCGGCTACCCACTATTTGCCATTTATGTGCACTTCACTTTGCCTTCTTCTTGCTGGCGTTTACTTTGCTTACTTTGTTGGTTTGGTGCATTGTATTGTTGTTCTTATTGTTGCTCGTTTTTTTTTTTGCATTTGCGCACGCGCGTATATTTAATTTGGCGTTGTTTGTCACTGTCTTTTTTTTTTTGTTTTTTGCGAAACAAGCAGCCGCCAAAATATTTGTGGATTTTGCTATTTTTGTTGACTTTTGTGCCGCTTGTTCGTAGTAAACTTGTTTGAACTTCTTGTTTACCCGCACCGCAGCGCAGCCTTGTGTGGTTTATTTTCTCCATATTTCTATTTGCGATTGCGTTGCTACATGGCTTTTGTTTTTCTAATATTTACTACTTTTTGCTGTTTTGAAAAAATCTCGCATAAAAACCATTTTTAGGCATTCACATTCGCTTATGAAAGGGAGTTACTGCTGAGAGTTTTGGACTGTAGATTATTTTATTTTTTATTTTTGCTCGCGGCTGAAATTCGCTATGATTTGTTTATGCGCGTGTGTGGAGTAGTTTGGGGATTTATTTGAATTGTTGTTACACACTTTAGTTTTTGTGTACTTTTTTTTTGACATTTTTTACTCTATTTCTTGCTGGCTATTTTTGGACATTTTCGACCGTAAATTTTGGCCTAACATGCTATTGTTAATTTTTTTTTTAAAGGCTTTCTGTTGCAATAAAATTTCATTTTGAAATATTGGCTAGAAAAATGTTGTTAGAAAATTTTTGCATTCGCTTTATTGATCGTGGCTATGTATTAGTTTTCATACCAAGGAAAATTTGTTTTCCTTAAAAAAATAATAAAATTTTTTTTAAATTTTATACCTCCCTCCAAATTATTTTGAATCAATTTAGCGGTCCTTAACAGCTACATACATATGTATAGCACGTTGAATAATAAAAAAAAAAAAACAAGTAAGAGAGTCTAAGTTCGGGCGGAGCCTTTGCCTTTCCGAAAGCTACCGCTAGATGATAAGCCGGGGTGTATCAATTTTGAGTAAATTAGCGTCCTTCAATTTCGAAATATTGAAGTTTCAAGCATTTTTGAAATTTACCGTTATATAAAAAGCGGCCTTAATTTTAGTCCGATTTCAATAATTTTCAACGTTTTGCTTTTATTTGGCAAGCACAATAAAAATACCGAGTTTGGTACAAATTTGTAGAACGGTTACCGATATACATATATGTGATCATAAGTGGGCGGTGCCACTCCCATTTTCCAAAATTTTACCATAAACGTATATCTTGGTAAAGAATTGTTGCAAGCATAAATTTTGAATAAATTAGCTTCAATATTTACTGATTTATCGAAGATTTTGTATTTCTCTAAATTACCGTTATATGGGCGTGGTTATTGTCTGATTTTTTAAATTTTCGGCCATTTAGTATGCTGTACCAAGGCCAACCAACAACTGTGCCAAGTTTGGAAGAAATTGGTGGAGCGGTTACCAAGATATACACATGTAACCATAAGTGGGCGTGGCTACGCCCATTTTCCAAAAATTTATGACACTCTTAGTTTTCGTCTAAAAGTTATTGTAAATATCAATTTTGAGTGAATTATCTTCAGTAGTTACTAAAATATCGCAGTTTTCGCATTTCTGGAAATTACCGTTATATGGGAAGTGGGCGTGGTTACTGTCCGATTTCGCCCATTTTCAATACCAACCTACTTTGGATTAAGGGAAACCTACATACCAAATTTCGTTGAGATATCTCAATTTTTACTCGAGTTATCGTGTACACGGTCGGACGGACAGACGGACAGACGGGCGGACAGACAGACATGGCTTAATCGATTTCTCTATTCATTCTGAGCATATATGTATACATTTGTCTATATCTATCTCGATTCGTTTTGGCTGTTACAAACAACCGTTATGTGAACAAAATTAATATACCCTTGTGCACAAGTGCGCTCGGGTATAAAAAAAAACATTTTTGTTAGGGAAAAAATTTTCATCGCCAAACTTTTTTATTCAAGAAAAACCTCTTATCAGGTGCAAAATCTAAATGCAAGTGATTTGTATTAAATTTCTGTAAAATGTTCTGGAAATGTAAAAAGAGTTAATAGATTTAAATTTTCAACAAGAAATTCCGAGACCTTATCAAATTTTGCGAACAACTTGCAAGAGTTTCCAGTTTACGAATAATTACGTGCCCAGCTAAAATAAAAAAAAAAACACTAAATGGATGGTGGAAGAAAATGCTTTTTTATGTTCTTATTTCACACATTCCTACAGCTGGTTTTAATTACCGGAATTCTCGACTCGAGTTTTATCTTACCAAAGGCTTGTACTGACACAGTTTAGGTCGGTGAACCCTACCAATCGCTTTTTATCCCTAGAGCAGCACCGCTCAACGGAGTTGTTTCACATGCTTCTGCTTCTGCTTCTGGCTGGTATTGATATTAACCCCGGACCAGAAAATAATTTCGGCTAGGGTGGCACAGACGGCTTTACCAAAACTTCACTTGGATTAAGTCACTTAAAAAGTGGGCAGTAAGGTATTTGGCTCCTTCTTTCTTAAGTCACATGGCACTCTTTGCCTCCATTCCATACGCTTCCGTTCCCTCATTTCGCCGATGCAATTAACCACTCAGTGAACCCCATCGGCTCCACGGAATTCAGCTGTGCAAAAAACTCAACACCCAGATATTCATCCCCTTTCAACTCCAGTGTGAGCGCAACCAGAAGATCTTGCACCTCAAAAGTGTAACCGTGTACCAGAGCAGAATATTTAGTAACGCGACATCAATCAAACGCTACTCCTGCCATGGTTAGTCATGCCACTTGCGCCCCTTACTCCAGAGCTCTGCGTCCCCATTCGCCGCCTCCACCATCACCAGAACTCAAGCTGCGCAAAATTCAGCAGAACCAAGGATGCTAACTCTACTTATTCGTCCCTCCCCTAATAGCGACCAGACTGCCAAGCCATGCGAAACTCTTACAACTTTATTGCAACGGGTCCCCGAGTAGGACCTTCATGGGTAGATCCGACATACTGCGATCAAAGAAACGTTGTTGCATAGCAACTCAAACTGGTCAATTCGTAGGATTCCCGTAGCAGTGGTATAAGCCAATATGCACAAAGCAAACATTTTTCTAACTTTTTTCCAATCTTTGAGAAATTATTGATTTTCAATATACAACATTTTTCTCAAACATTTTTCCTAAGGTTTGACTAAAAGTTAAATAAAGTTTGAATTCAAATTACAATCCAAGCCTTTCAGACGTGAAGAACTCAGATTATTTTGCATGCAAAAAATGTGCTTTTTTCTTAGAGAATTTGTTGGTTCTCCAATTGTGGTACACTTGAAAATCGACACTGGACCTTGGAATTTATATTGGATCTCCACTTGACCTACAATTAAAATATTTATTGGGAGCCTGGGACATTCAGCAACTGGTAAACCTGCATAAGTAGAAGAAAGGGAGAGAGTACTTGAAGATCTGTAACTTAACTTCTGCTGTGACTAACTTTTTCTCAACCGTGAGGCCCGTACCCAATCCGACGAAACACAATAGTAGGGTGGAAATCACATTCCGGAATGAGCAAGCTATTTTAACCCACAGTTCGCACAGCATCTGTGCGTCGACAGAAAAGTTTATCCGTAAATGTATCCTTAATTTGTACTAGTTTCAGGCTCTTTACTCGTCGCTAGTGAGACAAATTTTTGATTTGCTATCCTCACTCAGAGGTACTGTACAGATTTTGCACGAACCATTAGTTGGATCTAGATTCTAGAACCTCGCGAGCAAGGAACACTGGGACCATTGGTGCAGCCTCAACATATGCAAGACAGTTTAGTGCTTATTGAAGGATAAGAATCCATTACTAAACTGCAAAATATGAATCTACGATAGTGAGTTAGATTAATCCCGATGCACAATCCGTGGGCCTTGAATATGGCTCCCGAAGGCAACATCCGCAACCAAATGTGTGCCCTTTATCTGAAGGAGGATGACAATATAGAATATTTTCTCTCTTTTTCCGACTTTCTTGGTGCTCTTTTCTGCCTCAGATATTTTAGGGGGATATTCGCTGCATTAAAAAGATTTACCAAGTTCACTAAGGTGTCAAGGAAATGTGAAGAGAAGTTATCCTTATAAATTCCTTTTGTGCGCGTCCTTTCTTCCCTTTCATTTTTACCGAACTAGATGTTAAGCACAATGGGCATATGTAAATGCCTGATTGCTTCAGCTTTTCTCGGCCTACTTAAATCTTATCCAATCCAATTCAATATATTCAAATCAAATCCAATTCTACCCATCTCACCGATGGATGGAGTCAAGTTAGTAATTCAGAGGAGGGAACAGTGAATTTTGAGCGGCCGAAGCTTAAAAAAGGGCCTGTGGAAGAATATTTCACCGGAAACTTTTCACTTATTTAAAATTTAAGCTTTAGACCAATATATAGCTCTGTGGCAGTAGTAGTGGTAGTTGCCACTAAGGGGGAACTCAATTGTCAGTTCTACTGGATGGAGTGGATATTGGGCTAATTTTTAACTTTCAGGCGACCATTCTTAGACAGTTAGGCTTCATGATAGTTACGGCAGTAACCACGACTTTCTGGCTTAGGATAGACAGGAGGTGATCTAAGGATCGTATAAGCTACACATTTTCGAAACATTCAATTGTGCGAAAATTCTAAAAAGTCCCGATTAAAATAGGAAAGGCTCCTAAGAAATTCAAGAAATTCCGAAAAGTCTCGAAAAAATCGCCGGGTTTTCTTGCTTGAAATATTAAAAAAAAAAAAAAATTTTTTAGGCGAAGAGGAAATAATTTTCTTTCGAAAAGCAGTTGAATACTATGTATCTTGTGCTTTCCTGTAAGTTGTATATTTTGAGGCGATACAGCAATCTTCACATAAACAAATACTACACATTTCAACTTTTCGTGAACTAAACGCTTCGCCAATCACAGAAAATTTTTTTACTATTAGCGGTTGCCTTCTTTAAACACTGAAAAGATTAAGTACTTATAAGTTGTCGGCGAGAGTAAAACTAAAATTTAGTCGAGAAATTGTGAGTAAGCTTTTGTCATACGATTTTTTTTTGTAACTTTTAGTGAACCTTTTTCTTCGACCCTCCAGCAGACCCTGGCATGTGTACAGTTGAAGGTCTATGCTAAATCCTGCAAGAATATTGTATTAGTAAAACCATTTCGTTTTATATCTACTAAGTATTTCATAAATTTTTTTAACTTTTTTCATTTTAAATTTGCAGACTTCTAAAGTCAACATTTTGTGCCTCTGAAGGGCATTAAAGAGTCGACATCAAACCACATCCTCCGCTTCCTTACATAAAAATCTACACCACTCAAGGACAAAGCAGCTGGCACGTACTAATTAACTTAATTGCTTTAAAGCTAAAACATCAGCAGTGGCTAATGTAAAAGTATACAATTCACATTCATAGCGCGATTTCCAATGCCATATGCCGTGCAAGAGGGTGTTTATTTACTACATACGAGAGTCGTCTCAGAATTTATTTGAGGTAAGCGAAAATGAACGATTCTTTTAACAAATTAATTTGTCATTGTTGATGCAGCACAAAGCAAATTGAGGCTATCACCGTTAAGCGCCACACAAAAGTCAAAAACACTTAACGCTACTCATTAAAATGTTCTTTTGAAAGCATATTTCTAGGCGTGCGGGCGGCTATCGTGTGGCTTTTGTGCTTAAATAATTATTCACTTTTTTAGACTGTTTGAGTTGTAGGCATTGTGCGCAAAGGCGGCGAAATTACACTTTATTTTTCTGTACTTGCATAACATCTAATTACATTCAGCGCTCTTTACATGAGCACGAATGTATGTATGTATGTACATTAGACTAGTTCAACAATTTTTTTCTACATCCCTTGTAAATGATGATTTTTGGAACACTGAAAAAGGTGCCGTATCCCTTAAACTTATATTTTCCAAATAAATAACCAAACAAATTTAAAATTTGAAATTTTATAATTCCTTTTTAAGTCAACATTTCGGAATGAACAATATACACTGCCGGCAAAAAGTAGTGGCACAGCAAATTTTTCACAATATATGCAACAATTTTTTTCTTCTAATATTTTTCCGGCAATTTTTGATAAAAACAAACACGTAAAAATACAAAAAACGTAAAAATATAATTCCTGAACTTTGCATAAAACTCGAGAAAATTCAGCAAATTTGCATACAAATTTTCAACTTTTTAATCAGGTAATTTTTTTGAGTATGCGGTTTTGCAGCCCATTAAATTCTATTAAAAAAAAACTCAAGTTCGGAGTTAGTCAAAAATCTATTAAAAAAATCCTATTAAAAAAAATTCAAGTTCGGAGTTAGTCAAAAATCGTATTGATTTTTGTGAATTTGTTTTGTTGAAAGTGTTTTGCATTTTTTCCATATAAAGTATTTTCGAAAAAAATTGTTTGTATGGAAGAGACTGCGTAAAAAAAAATTCCAAAAATCAATGGTTATTCCTACCTACTTATAACTTGTACTTATTTATAACAAAATTGGTTGGGCTACAAATCTGCATATTAAAAAAAATATCTAAAAAATCTGATTAAAAAGTTGAAATTTTGCATGAATTTAACCTTAAATAACTTTTGGAGGAATGAATTTATTGAAAAACAGGCGAAACCTTTTATTGACGCCTTAAGTTTTCTTCAAAAATATATATACATAAATATACGATTTCTAAGTTGAAAAAATTGTTTCTTGTGTTATCTACATACAGATATGCTATTATTCACTAGTGATTTTGAAAAAAAGTATGGTTAGTTAATTTTTTTAACCATTCCAATGTACACATGTAATTACGTACAAATAGCATATTCGCTATGCAAATTGTGTTTTCGTAATTGCTTGCTTGTGTTATGTAGACTTCCGCGTATTTGCTGCTTATCCTTAGAATTTTCTTTCATGTGTCCTTACCTTGTGGCGCGGTAAATGAATGCATATTTCCTTTATGTATGAAAAAAAAAGTTAGAAAGTGAGCTTATTTGGTTGTGTAGATGTTTAAGTATGTATATGCTCTTATGTAGATACAATTCTTGGTGTTCACAGTTAACTCATTGTTTTGGCGTTTTCCACGCTTAAACAAAAAACAGTCTGGAATGAGTGCTTGCAGTGCTAGAAACTGAAATGTGTACAGGCAACTGTCTATATTATTATTTTTTTTGTTTACTTTAGAGCATTACCGGCACAATGGCCAGAGATATATAGGAATGCTACGTTGTCTCCTTTAAAAAAACAAATGAAAAAGTTAAGGAATATTTACTTTTCATCGGCACCAAAAAGCTAAATTTGTTCCTAGCGCGGAGCTAGGAGAGTATTGCAGGGGTGTACATTTTTTTCGACACCCTGCAAAAACAACTAATTAAATTTTTGGCCGTGGGCCGAAAATCCGCTTTTTTAGAATTTTGATTGGCAATAGCAAAAATATGGTACATTATGTTCTAAAAAAATCTGTGGGAAATGTGAAAATTTTTGGTCAATATCCTAGGCTCGCCCAAGTCCATCAAAGTTCAAGTACTAAAAAAAAATTTTTCTTAGTTAACTTGGATTCTCTACAAAAAAGGTCCATATACCAAATTATGTAGGACTAATACTTTCGAAGATTATTGCAATTTTAGTAAAAAAATTTATTAATTAACTTACCTAGGATATTGACCAAAAAATTCTAAATTACACGCAGATTTTTTTTTAAAGTATAATGAACTATACTTTTGCTATTACCAATCTAAATTCTAAAAAAATCGGATTTTCGGCCCACGCTAAGCGACATAGTATATTTTATAAAAATCGGACATCAAATAAAGGAGTTATAGGAATAGAAGCAATTTAGCTGTTTTCCGAGGGTGCCGACAAAAAAATTGGCGTACTCCTGAAGTACTCTCCTATTTAGTGTTCAAAATCACTTGGAGCAAATTTAATATTTTTTCGGCCCATACGTCGTGATACATCCACTTTCATTATATGTCTAAACAAATTATTATTTTTTTGTTGCCATATTGAGTCTGCCATTTTTAATTTATCCAATCTGACTTTAGATTCCACTGGATCACAAATTAGTGATTTTTCTTGTTCTACGAATGTTCCTTTGCATACTCCATGTAGAATCGCCCGTTGATTCCGAAAACCGAATTAATTTTTTTTTGGAAAAGTTTTAAATGGTTTTAAAGATATTTCATATTTACCGTTATCAAGATTAAAAAAAAAAAAATAGTTTCACTTAATCGCATATATGTATCTTACGATCCAATTGAATAATCGTAAAAGCTAGCAAAATTCTCCATAAACCGTATATAATCTTCCGATAGAACCAATAGTTTTTGAGAAATTGATCAATCATTCCAATTTTTTTGTTTTTGCGATGAAGAAATGAAAAAACCAAACTTTAAGAGAAGAAAAATAGAAAAATAACAGAGTCTGTGTCCATTTTTTGCATTTGTGTTATCCTTCTAATGCCCAAGGCAAATGTAATCGATTTTAAATTAAATAAGATTTTTTACAATAGCTAATCGGAATGGAAATATGGAAAAATGGAATATTTGCAGAAGCTTTGCAAGCTATCAAAAGCTTTCTTTTATAACTTTCGTTCCACTTTGCAAAAGCTATGTACATTTGCAATGAAAAAAGGTGTGCTGGCAAATGCTGTATTATCAAATATCCATTCTGTTTTGGTTTTGCGTGTCTCTAATGCAATAATAACTTTTGTTTCTAGCAGATATGCTTGTCTATTATTAATTTGAAATGTATTTTGGATGAATAAAGGCCAGTTGAGCTTTGGAGCAGAGATTTTTCCCCGTAAATGTACTAGCTCAAAGAATTTTTTTTTTTTATAAATCAGAAGCCAAAATTTATCCGAAAACGCTTATTTGCAAAATTTCTGTTCTCTGTTTTAAAAACGGTCGTTAGGGGATTAAAGCCTGGTCTCTTTTCCAAAAAGTCAAAGTACATGTACATACACTTTTTCCTGCTCCTTGCGCATTTTCTTTTGACCACTCATTCCTGTTTTTTATTTTGGGTTAAGATCCGCCGAGTAGGGTGGCCATTCCGCAGACGAGATATAGTTTGGAAAATGCGCCCTACACCAGTTCTGCGTCATTTTGGCTTTGTGGGCCAGAGCTGAGTTTGTTTGAAACGTTTATTCCACATCGTCGAAGTGCTGCTGTGCACACGGAAGCACTACGGACCCGATAACATCGCAACGGTACACCTCTTGGTTGATCTTGACCCCTTGATTCACGAAAACCAAGAGAGTCTTGCCGTTGGCGTAAATTCCGCTCCAGACGATAACCGACTGCGGATTTTGACCGCGTTCGACAATGGCTGAGGTACTAGCTAGGTAAAGAGAATGTGCTCCCATCGTTGACTTATGGCCCGAAGCTTAAGAGCTCGATATCTTTGGAGTCGCACGCGCTTTTTTCATCCGTAAGAAGCTGAAATTTTTGTAGCTTGTACGTCTTGAGGTTTAGGTTCTTCTTAACTACTATATGCCGAACCTATTCACGGTTGATGTCAGTCTCACGAGCGATTTTTCTCATTTTTTTACGAAAAATTAAAAATAAACTTGCGCAATTTGTTTTTGGATAACTTTCATACTTTCACTGCAAATGCAGTTTGAAGTGGACAATTTGGGTTCTTGTGGCATTTACATATTACGATTTTCAAAAGTGAGGTGTCAAATGACAGGGCTTGACCTGTAGATGCGCAAGAAGGTTTTACTATTTTGGAAAGAATTGCCACCTGTTACAAACTTTATAAAACTATTTAATAAGTTAAATGAATTATATATTACAATATGGGTATCAATTGAAATGGGTTTGAAAAGGCTTCACTTCTAAATGACACGTAGAAGGGTTGCCACATGTTTAAAAAATCAAATTCACTTTAATTAAGGAAATAAGCTAACGAAATATCTATGTCAATATGGGTATCAGACAAAAGAAAAAATGGACATATTTAGCAAGAAATAAGTGAAGAGTAAAAACATTCCTGCGTTCATTTAAGAGTCCACTGGTTTAAAAGGAATGTAATCAGAAAAAATCACTGCCTGACAATGTATGTATTTGTAATAAAATAACAAATACGATGTCGCAAACCTTTAGTTTAACACAATTAGTATTTTAGTTTAACTAGATTTGACTTTATAAACAGGTGGCAACCCTGTTCGTAATATTTGCAAGCTAAAACCTTCTTAAACCACTTTCGTCCGACTTCCATATGGTGATATCTATCTATTTCAATTATCTAGTTCCTTTAATTCAAATGGAATTTGATTTTTTTAACAGGTGGCAACCCTCTACATATAGTAAAAAAATAAACCCTTTTCATACGCGGTTCGGTTATTATATAATTCGATACTTATTAAAGTATTTGAATTTAATTTTTTAACAGGTGGCAACTCTTAAAAAAATAAACGTCTATTGTCTACAGGTCAAGCTTTTTATTCTGACACTTCAATATTGAAAATAAAACGAATCGTGTAGATCTGATGGACCTGAAATAAAATTAAAAGAAGGTTTTATGCATTAGCAAAAAACGCATTACTTCAGAAAGTGCAAAAAATGAGCAGGATTTTATTTTTTATTTCGAAAGCTAAAAACACGTGTTATTTAATAAGATAATAAAAAATAGCGTATTTTTACAATTGTTTTTTATTTATTCCATTAAAATTTACCATTTTTGGAAATTTTGATAAATTTTTTTTTTCTGGAATACCGCAGGGACACCCGGTGTTTAATTTTATTCCAAAATTTTTATTCCTGTAGCTCTCTACTATCTATATGAAAAAAACAACTTATTAAAATTCTTAGTGTAAGATTTGTCGAGTTTAATGGCTTCCTGGCGGCATATAATTTATTTTATAGAGAAATTTCTGTTTTATTATTTTTGGTGAATAAATTACCTTTACAAAAAATACCAAACACATTCACATTGCAGACAACGAATTTTTCGATTTTTGACCACTTAGGCGGCACTGTGTAACGTACCAATTTGATTTAAAGTTCATATAATTTTTCAAATTTATCACACGCATAATTTTGCAAAAAAAAAAGTATTTTAGCAAAGGGCGGTTAAAGATTGAAGAAAGTAGCTTTATATATTGGCATGAAATATACATACACCAAACTGCATATAAAAGTAATATATACGTACTTATTTACGAAATATATTACGTGCCACATCAGCCACCACCTACCCAAGTCTCACTGACAGCTGCTGTAATTTGAAAAATTTGCTAAAAAAAAATTTGCATGACAAATGTAGTGACGGAAAGAAAATAAATGTATGTATGTATTTCTCTGTATGAATTTATGTTAGCATGAATTTAGAATTTCGCAAGTAAAACACTCATATAAAAATCGTATGTATGTATGTGTGTATGTACATATGTACGGATATCTAAAACAAAAGTATTGCGGTGAAATCAAAAAATTATTCATTTTTCATTTGGAAATACAAACAAAAGAGCATTCTCCCCAAGGAGCCACTTACGCTTGCTGCCTTAACACTTCCCACACATTTTTCATTTTCATTTGTGCAATGCACGCACCACCCATACATATAGCGCACACAACAAAAGCGCGCTAACTATGCTAACGTGCACATCATTATCATTCCATTTGTATTTTCAACAGGCTAACAGCTTTCGTTAGTTGGCGAACACACTCGACGCGCTTGAGTTGACGACTTCATGTGGCGCGCTAAATTTTTTGCAAGGTATTCGTTGTTGTTGGGCAGTTGTTGCGCGTCACAGCCCCAACATACCATCTCCTACGCTGGCGCTAAGCTGCATAGATATGTGTGTGTGTGTATGTATGTACATGCATATGTACTTGCGCCAAAGTTCTCGTTATTATTCCTGTTGCTATTTAAAATTTAGCGACAAAAAGTCTTACAAACATGCATACTTATGTATACATACATAGATATGTACACGCCACATACAAATCGGCGCACAAGCAACCAACCACCCACCCGTAGATTGTGCACGCCGCCTTAATAAAGGATATAGTAATTTAAATGCTCCCACACACACACACACACATACACAAACTAAATTTTTTGCACTCCTTGCAAACGTAAGCACCAAATATGTGGTACACATACACAGGCACCAGCAAACGTCAGCGCGCGCCAGCTTATCAAATATGTACTCCTCCTACAACAGCAAGACTACACCTACACTAATACCAACGTTCAACGCCTCCATCGCGAACGAAACAACAACTGACTCGCTCATTCACCGTCACCGTCGCGCTCTTGGCGCCTATCTGCACTTTGACGTGTGCATGCTTGTCTACGGTGGATTTTTTTTGTTGCATATTTTCTTGCATACCTACAGGCGCTGTGCCGTTGGTTTTACATGAAATCATACTTCTACCGCCCCATCTCCTCCCCTGTTTTGCACATTTTCGTTTGACTTTCTCCCTGTTACGCCGGCACCATTTCTTTTCTTATTGCCTGCGTTGTCTTTTTTGTTTGCTTTTTTCCGCTGTTTTTGCCTGCTGCTACCACGCCACGCTCTGTTACAAAGCTTTTTTTATTTTTATTTTTTTGCTTTTTTTTTCTGTGTCATACTCGTAACACACAGCACGTCGAATTTGTTTGTGGGAGTCAAGGATTTTAATGCCGCTGCCGCCTTTCGCGCAATCACATGCTCACTTTTGCGTTTTTGTTTTTGTTCTTTTTTTTACCATTCTCCTTGTTCGGTCTTTATTTCTTAATATTTGTGTTTAGCTTTTTCGCTTTTTAAGTTTTTATTACTTCGCTTATTTGTTGATTTTGTTAGCTTAAGATTTTTTTTTTCTAAAGTTAATCGATAAAACGTGGCTTTTTGGCGCTGTGTTTAGTGGTGGGTGCGCCAAGTTTATTTGGTTTTTGTGTGTGTAAGTGTTTTCGTATTTTATGTTTGCTTTGATGGACATTTTAAAGCAAATTACTCGTACTTTATTGAAAAAAAAAAAAATAAATAAATAATGTTAGAGCAAACTTTTTTGATCGGATTATGCGGCAAATTACGGTGCAGAGATTGGCTAATGCTCGGTATTTTAGATTTTTACATCAAAAGCGCGAATTAAACAAATTGCCATGCCATTTTTCGTAGGAAAGATTACAAAACTCTCCCACTATAAAACATATTTTCTACTTGGCCAAAATACAATTTTTATTTTTAATGTTTTGTGGAAGAAGTGCCGAACATTTTTGCTTTCAAACAATGGTTAATTTTGTGGCATAATTTCTGCGCAAAAATTAGTTGGAAAATTTGCCATTTAGTAATTTTTGTAATAAGACAATTAAAAAAAAAGAATAAGAAGCTTCCCGATTTTTCGAATTTTCCGAAAGCTATTGTGACTTTCTCAGTAACATTTCGGCATCTACGTAATTTTCCGTGTTTTATAAGGGATTTTACGAGAAAATTCGGAATTTTCGGAGACCTATTTGGGCACTTTTGTGATTCTTCGTGTCTGGCCGTGTTTTTACCTGGTTTTTTCGGGATTTTTCGATAGCATTCGAAACATTTCGTAACTTTTTTTATTTTATTTGGAAACTTCGCAAAATAGTGCTTAACTTTGTCTGATATTTTTTGTGCAGGAAATAATTGGAAAATGTAGTAAGACAATAATAAAAAGAAGCAGCTTCTTAAATTTTTCGTGACTTTTTATATTTAGTTTGGAAACTTTGTGATTTTTCGAAATATTTTGTGTGTTTATTCGGTAATTTTTCGGAATATTTCGTGACTTGTCGTGTTTTGTTCGGGAATCTTCTTGATTTTATGTGGGAACTTTTGGGAGACTTCGTAATTTTTCGGGAATGTTCGAAACTTTGCATGACTTTTTTATTTGATTTGGAGAATTTTGGGGTTTTCGTATTCTTTCGTGTTTTATTCGGTAACTTTTGGGAAGTTTCTAAATTTTCCGTAACTCTTTTGTTTTTTATTCATAAAATTTATGGCACTCTTCCTGGTTTATTTGGCAGTTCTCGGAACTTTTTTTTTGGTGTTTTCAGGTTCTACATTACTTTTTATTTCTAATATTCCTATAGTGAATGCCTAATTTTAAACTAAACTATCGGCCATTCTGCGTTGAGTGTGTGCAGTTAGGTCTCCGGGTGCTGAGCTTTCTCATTTCTTATGTACAGATAAATCATCTGCAGCAGAAACGAAGACAGACTGAGTGACTAGAAGTTCTTAGGTAAAACATAAGAGCTCCATAAACGCATTTTGAAGCCATGCAGAAGTGATGCCATTGCATTCCGGGGACTTCCAAGTTTTGAACGAGTTTATCGTCCATGCAAAGTGGCTATTACCAGAATGTCAGAGGTGGTAATACAGCCCTCGTTTCTTACCCTGACTTGGCCTTATTCTGGGAATGAAAATCGGCATCCAGGAAAAGTTTTAGCGACTCCTATTCGCTTACTGTCCGGCATCCTGCCTCGTCTGTCGAGTAGCCAAAAGGGGCGGGGCTCCTTGAAAAAACGTTTGCAACTCTGGGCACTCAGATCAGAAAGCTCCGCGGTACACCAGAGGGGCTTCTGTCTGCTTTTAAAGAAATCTTGGCGGACATGAGCTTTTAAAACCTGAAGGCTTTGCTAAGAGGACGCGGCTCATAGAAATGCATTTTTTTTTTAATTTCGGTTATGAATATTTTGCATCAAAGTCGCGCTTGCGTTAGGTATACTTAGTACGCCGTTGCATATCGTAGCGTTAATGATATTACCTAAAATACAGTACATATGTACCTATCAATGTATGTGTGTATGTATTCGCATATTCAGGCTTGTATATTGATTTTCACGTAGTATATGTACAAGCTATTGTACACCTGCCAGAAGGCGCAAATGTGTTTGCATTCGTCCCTTATCAGACTATACCATTGACTACCACTGAGGCACTTACACTACATGGTATGCCTCCATACAAACCAACCTGTAAATGGAATGACTTATGTACATATATACACACATAAGGTAATTTATGAAAACGCTTATATTCATATTTACATTTGTGCTACATAGTATGTAGCTTTCCAATATATCTACACAAATTTCAAATGACAACTCGCGAAAGATTACAGCACACAACAGTACATAACAACAACAGCACAATAAAATAGCAGCATAGGTGTAAGTATGGCTTAATGCTGATGGCAACAAACAAACTGAAAAATGACAGCGTGCTAGCAAGAACAACAAAGCCAGCGCTGACAACGATAGAAATAATACATATATTGTCGCGTAAAAGTGTTGGCGCGAATGTTTGGCGAGCAACAACTCATGCAACATGCCACACATTGTGGCCATAAGCAGCTAGCAAATAACTGCCAACGCCAATGGTACCAGCGAGACAATAAAATGATACAAATTTACTCATACTTAGTATCGTATATGATGTTGGCTGCCCTGCAGGGAAATTACGTATGTAGGTACTTAGCAAATTGTATTTAATCTATCGTAGTTCTACTTCTGCTAAAAGCCATTTGCCTCCGTTCGTTTGTCGATTCTACTGAACCGATTTCAAAACCAAGAACACCATTGGAAAGGTAATTTTCTGTAGAGGTTTAGTTAGGTTTTTATTGTTTCAAAATTGGTCTGAAATTATGGCCAAAATCATCGTTTAAAAATTTCCGTATTTGTGTATGGTTGTTGTTGCAGCCTGTTCAATTTGAGCTGTTTTCGTATTTTTATTTTTATTTTTTGAAACTAACCTTTGTAATAAAGATAAAGGTCATTCTGAAAAAGAAATGATAACGATTAAGACAAAAAGACAAAATTAAAGATTAAGAAGAAAATGAAAACAATGAATGAGAAATACATAAGGATTAGGGTAACTGAAGGACTTTAACGTAAAAGTCAAGGGGAATATGCAAAAATAAAGATAATTTTAAAGAAAAAGATGAGGATGAAGATCGATATTGTTATCGATATAATGGTCGATACATTAATCGATTTTGCAGTCGTTATATTTTTCGATATGTTTATCGATGTTGTTGTCGGTGTATTTATCGACAGTGTTATCGATATAATAATCGGCACATGACATGTGATCACATCACATGTAATCACATCATATGATATGGCATCACATGACATTACATCATCTGATATGGCATCACATGACATTACATCATCTGATATGGCATCACATAATATGACATCACATAACATGATATCATATGTCATTATTTGACATCAACTGGCATGACATCATATGACATGGCATCACATGATATGACAGCACACGAGATGACATCACATCGCATCGCATTACCTGACAGTACCTGACGTCACATCATTTAACATTTTATCACGTCATCGCTAGAAAAATAAAAACAAAGATGAACACAAATGTAATAAATAAATTTGTCGAGTTATCGCAACGTGTAGAATTATTCAAATTGAGCAAAGTCATTTTATAGACACAGAAAATTAGTTGGCGAAATTTACGGATAGTTATGCAGCTATAAAAATGTATGGGATAACCGAAATTTGTGAAGTTAATGAAATTTATCAAGTTATCGATATCAATTGCATTATCAATATTTATGGAGTTAACGGAATTTATCGAGTTATCGTATTGCATCGAGTTCTTGGAGCTTATCGAATTACCGGTATTTATTAATTTACTGAAAATTGTCGATTTATCGAATCGAAGTTTTTGAAACTTTTCAAAATATATCGAGTTATCGAAATTTCAAAGTTATATATAAAAATTTATAGAGGTGGATACCTTTCGAGTTATCGAAAGGAGCCCTAGAAACGCCCAGTTATCGAAATTAGTCAAGGTATCGAACTTTGTTAAGTTAAGGGATTTGAGGGTTTAGTGAAGGAGATTTTCCTTAAAGTAATTTTGTACTATATATGTGACAACGTGCTCAGTTAGAAAATCTCTCCAAGGGTCTTAAAAAAACTAGAAGATCGGTCGATTTCCGACACTAACTGGCACTCCTAGTTTTAATAATTCCTTCGAATTATTAAATTATTTGGTTAAAAATAATTTTTAAGATACATCTTGAAATACATTTTTTTCAAGGCTATTTTGATCGATATCCATGTTGTAGCAATTTGTTTAACCATCTTCAAATATTAATTTAACTTCGTAAATTTTCTGATTGCCCTAATCTAAGTTGAACTTGACTTTTTAAACTGGTGGAAACTAAACATTTTGAACGACTTAGCTTATTAAATAATTTGTATTTATTTATTTTTTTTATATCGGGTGGCAAATCTTTTCGAAAAAAATAAATTGCACTTTTTAAAATTAAACGAACGGTACAGGTCTGATAAGCTGACAAGCTCTAACATTTTTCGACAAAAAAATGTGTTTTTTATCAAAAATGGTGGCACAATTATCTTAGAAAATTCATTATCTTCAGTTGTGCATAAGGAACAAGATTCCATCGCGAAATTGTATTTAAATGAATCCTTAAAAAAGATATGCTAAAAATAGTAAAACTAACCACTCATGCCCGTAGTTGCGTATGTAACGTATACGCCATGCAGCACCATACGCAGTCATCTAACAAGTTTATTCGCACACCTTAACGTAAAAGCCATATTATTTAAAAGTGATTAAATACCGATGCTTATATTAGTCCTGAACATATATGTATTTTTTGTTTAAAAAAATAAATATTGAAAAATTTCAATGATGTTCAAGGGTTAAATTTTTAAAGGACATTTTCAATACCTACTCGCCCTTATGCACCAAACAATTTAATCTGGTTTAATTCTCTTTAATTGGACACCCGTACTCTTTTTCTACATTGCAGTGCATTTTTTAAATAATTTTTTGAAGTAAATATATTTTTAAAATTTCAAAGTCCTTTTGAAAAATCCTAACGTCAGCGAGAAAAACTAGAAACACAGTTTTACTATATTTGACCCATGGTTTCGCGAATATATTAATAATTTTGTGTGCGTAAAATTTATTGTCGCACTTTGTTATAACAATTATTTTCAGATTTGAATTTATAGATCATAAAAGATTTAACTCAGTTAGTAAAACGCAGTCTCCATTATAACGCTTAAAAATGATCAGAAAAATCCAAATTCAAAAATAAAACCTCAAAAAAACGATTAAATTTGTCAGAAAAAAATCAAAATTCAAGGATTATTCTGGATCAAAAAAATACAAAAAAAAAGGATTTTGCATTGATCTAAAATAAAAAGTCTTGAAATATGAAGTTTATTTGGTTAAAATCTTATTCGACCCATTTTCCTTGCTTATCACTTGCAAAAAAAAAGTAAAAACTCACTTTGTTACTGAATCATTTCCCTACTGGCCATGCATGTACTACATATGTACATATGTGGACATACATACACATCAAATGTATATATGTATGTTTGTACGTTTGCATATCACCCGCAAGCACCCGATAAATTCCAAATGAATTTCATTTTACAAACATATTAGCAACATTGTAAACAACATATGGAAATGTTGCCAGTTAAATGGCGGAAGGAGAAAAGCGAAGCGATTTAGGGAGCAAACGACCAAGCAGACGAGTGGGGGCGCGCAATGCAGTAAATTTTACAATAATGCTCATGCGTGTGAGTGAGAGCACGTACCTGTAGATTAAATAGTCCACGCCAGAGTGAAAGGGATGAAGGAAGCAACGAGTGCAATGGCAATGAATGCAGCAAAGCTGTATGCGCCGGCAATAGCCATAATGCAATTGCAAGAAGAGAATGAGAGAAAGTAGAAGGTGGAGTGGGTGGTTGATGGAGAGAGCTGGAAAATAAGTGGTAGCGAAAAAAGGTGCTGGCGCGAAGGGTCGTCGCATGCAAATCGGTGGGGAAGGGGGGGAAGGGGGGTAAGCGCGAGAAAGAGAATGAATGTTGGTATGTATCTCCATATGTATGTAGTTACACGGTAGTGAGTTATGAAAATTATTGATGTGCGCTAAAAACTTTTCGCCATTTCGGTTGTTGCTGTTGTTGCTTTTTTTGCATACAAAATGTGCTTCTGTGCTGTGTTGCTGCTTTCCTTTTGCGCTGCAATGCTGTGCTCTCGCCCGTTAACGATTTTCATCGCACACACACACACACACACACACACGAAGCGTACAACAACAAAAGTGTAAGCAGCACAAATAAACAAACAAATGAATTCAATGCGCGGATATCGTTCAAGTGAGCCAACAACAAAATACAAATGTGCCATAAATTTCATGAAAAAAAAAAACAAGTAACAATAACTCTGGCACAACTTTGTCGCACATTGCGCCGCTGCCGCTTCGCTACGAATCCCTATGGTATTTCTCTTGCTTTGTAGAGATACATAGACAGTACATACATACTTACATATATGTATACATATTTACTGTATATGGTTGGGTACAAGCCTGTACATATACTCGTACATATGTATCTATTATTTTCAGCTCCAAATTCACACCCACCCATCTCCACCCATTCATGACCCGCTTAATTTTCACTCATGCTATCATGCTGCCAGCAAGTTTATACCTTTCAATTTGCTAGTCATTGCTCACTTCATGATTGCTCTCTGCTCGCTGCTAAAATATTTGTTCACGGCTTATTTTAACCTTTTTGGGGCAAATGAGCCACGAAAACTCCCACTAATAATTTTGCGCTCACACTTGCCTGCAACACTGCTCCACTGTACTCATTCACTCAGTCACAATCGCGCATGTGTTCGTGAGCGCGAGCACTTTTCCGGGTTGCCTTTGTCACCAGAAAATCAGTGTTGCCTTTGCGTAAGAGAAAGAGATTGAGAGCGAGAGAGAGAGTATGGAAGAGTGCGTGTTTTATTTGCTTATGCATCCCATCCTCTCTTTCGCTGGCGCTAATGCACACACACACACACTCAAAAAGTTGGGGGCACTCGCGCGTTCTCACAATTCGTTTCATTCTCCATCTTCATTTTGCTCCATCGTAAAAGCGATTGCCTTGCTCTGTAATGGAGCGTCGCGGCGCCTCTCATTCAAATTGCATGAATAAATTATTAAGTGCCCCACCGCCGCCACCACCACCCGCTGTTCAGGTCTCTCGAGCAGGTGAGTTTAATTTATTTACTTATTTAACAAAGTGAAAGAGCCAATGCCGTTCGTGCGTACAAGTGTGTGTGAGTGTATGCGCGAGACGATTCACTCGAGTGAATGAGTTTGTATGGGAGCGCGTGCATGTGTGTGTGTGTATGTAAGCTAAAAATCAATTTTATGCCACCCAAGCGCCCTTTTCTCACCTACCACAAATTAATACAAATATGTACATATTGGCATATAAAATGGATACGAACAAATACATACATATGTACATACATATTTTCTCACTCTCCAGCTTGCCCCAGCACCACTCTCCCGCACTCCTCATTTGCGCTTCAACGTTCATTAATTTCTTTTTACGTTTCTTTGCACCGACTTCAGCTCTCATGACCACCCCCGCTCTCAACCATTCGATTCTTTGCTACTGCGCTGCTGACGTTTTGGTTGTTGCTGCGCTTACGCTTACGTTGGCAGCGCTGTTGCTGTCGTCGCTGACATCGAAAGCGCTGCTCTCGTTTGCGTCATCAGCGCTGCCAGCGCCGCGGCCGCTGCAGTTGCCAGCGTTCTTGGTTTGGGGCAACGAACAGCAATGCCAATCGAGCATCGGTTGGTCGACCAGTTCTTTTATTTCCTTTTTTTTTGTTGGGGTTTTTTATTTTGCCATGAGCAGCCATGACTTGCCAGTTCGTACGCTCTTTTTCGTACTCACAGACAACAGCAACAATCAAAACATGGGGGAATGCCACCAACGGCAATATGTACATACATACATACATACATACATATGTACGACCGACAATCGCCAACAGCACAACAAAACAGACGTCGCACTTCGTTGCTCACTGTCGTAACAAAAAGCCAATTTTGTTACTTAAATGTTTACGCTATGTTTATCTTTTATATTCGGTTTCTTATTAGGTTCTCATCTCTCATCGTTTAAGTATTTGATATGCTTAAATTGTGGCAGGGTTGCCGTGTGTTGTGTAGATTTAATTTTTATTTTATTTTTGGTTGATGTAAAACGAATGAGAAGGTTTTTGTCATAAACTGTTATAATTATTTTATTTATCAAAAACAAAAAATATAAATCAGAATCTGCTACATTTCTGTTAGTTCTACTGCCTTTGTCATAATTTAAACTAGTCTTTTCGCCAATACAGCAATTTTCCACCTTCGAGACTTGCTTACATCTATATATATCCTTTCAAAACCGTGGGCACACTTATCACACCCTAAATCAAAAATAGTTACAACTCAAAAATGTTTCAGAATTTATTTACTCCCATAAAACAGTTAGCCGACCATATTCCAAGGTCCCCTAAAATTTCTTCTTCATCACTATCCTCTTTACTCTTACTACTCAGACTGTTTTTGTTTTGCTTGCGTCGCTTTCGCAACAGTTTTCTGCCTGAAAGTTTTATCTAGTCTTCATAGCAACTGCTTCTGCCAGAGCCTTGTTCGTATTCGCCATCGTTGGAACCTTTATATTGCATGAACTCTTGCTGCAGATCTTTGTAATTTTCAGGAGGTTTTCCGTCCTTTTCCTATTTAACCGATGCGTGTCTATCAACGAAGATAGTGGGTTTTATAGTTGGAGCCATGCTAGAACATATGCACTACTGGTTGACCTTCACGTTCAGCAAATAGAGAACGGCATCATTCATTGCAGTCTTAAGCCGGAGTGTTGTGGTCAGTGCTGACTTTTAACTTTTTTGTGGCGTTAGCAGGCGTATTCTGATTTTTACCGAACATTTAGTAACCGAAAAAATTTAAAAATTAGCTCGATTGCTCAAATTCAATTAACCCTGTACGAATGAAAAAATATATTGGTCCAGAAACAGTAGGTACATAAAAATTTTTAGTTATTTAATTTCTCTTAATGCAAATAAAAAATGTATAACATTACAATTAAATCATTACTTTTTAACACTAAAATGTACATGGCAACCCTGCCTACCCACAATATCGAGGTGATAACAAAAAAATTAAAGTCAATTTGAAAATTCAATAAGCGAAATGAGAACGATTTTGATATGTTAATATTAAAACATTGCGGTGCAGAACGAAGTGAGCCGATGAATTTGTACGAATCGCACTGTGAGTGGCAATGTACTCCACTATGTACATGCATATGCATCGATATGGGTATCTGTGTGCCACATTCATACGCTTGAGCAGTGTTGATGACTGTTGTGGTCGCTGAGCATTCGACCAGCCATTGTGTGGCTGAGTGGCTGTGACGACCGACTGTCTATTTAGAGTGTGGGTGTGTGCGAGTAAACATATTGGATACACAAGTTTGACTGATGTAAACGATGGTAGTTGTGGCAACCGGGAGCGGCGTGAGAGTTGTTAATGTGTGTGTGTATCGGGGGGTCAAGTACTCATGGTTCGGATTAAGCATGACACGAAACAATGCCGAAACAAGCTGTGCGCAAGTAGCGTTCCAACGCATACATACATACATACCAACTTGATAGTAGACGCACTAATACTTGCTCACTTATTTGATTGAATACACATCCAAATGTATGAATATATGTATTTCTTTGAGTGTGTGCGTGTGGGTGTTTATTTGCTTGGCAGTTAGCATGAGTGAGTAGCCTAAGTAATTGGGAGCAAGCAAGGTGGAGCAGGTTTTGACCACCACTACTCGTCCCCTTTGCTGGCGATGAGTGCTCGCCGATGTTAAGATGTATAGTATGTATGTATGTACATACTTTGTATAACAAAAAATCTAAAAAAACACAACCTTGTAATTGGAGAGCCGCCACTGTGAGAGTGCAGAGCTGACGATTTGGGGCAGTGCAATTTCCTCTGTGGTGGCGCTCGACAGATGCGCGAGTTTGTTGGCAGCGAACATGTTGCAAGCATGGCTTCATTGTTGTAATTGTATTTTTATTTGCTGTATTTGCGCATTCGGCTTGTTGTTGTGATTACTGCTGTCAACATTCAGCAAGCAATTGCATCAGCTGTTTGTATGAAATTCCATGACAGTTGTTGTTGTGGTTTTGCGCTCTATAAGTGTGGCGTGTGTGTTTGTGTGTGAGTGAGCTTTTGACGGTTCGCGGCATACGCTGACAAACAAATTGACAGAAATAATAGAATTTATGTACATCCATTTAAGCAATGTTTATGTTAGGGTGTGGCACATTTTTTTTTGGCTCACCCTTCAAAATTTCTGAGTTAAATCAGATTATAATATACATACTTACATATTTTTAGTCAATACGTTAATTTTAAAGGTGTTGTGAATTATTCGCAGAGCACACTGGAAGCTTCCCATGATGAAAGAGGACAGACCACACGATCCTAAGAATTTTTTCTTTATAGTTATCCTGCGGTTAATACCTCAGGAATGTTCTACAAAGTTGTTATCCTTGAATATCCTTGAAAATTTTCATTCAAATCGTTTAAAAAAAGATATCATGAATTGTTAAAAGCACCATCACAAATTACAAAAAAAAAATTATTAAAAATAGACAAAATTAGTAAACTAAGCTTCTAAATATTAAATGATATTAAAAAATATATTTATTTATAAAAAAAAATAAAATCTAAAAATTAAATAAAAAAGAAAAGAATTAAATAGATTCCCAAAAATTAAATGAAATTAAAAAAAAGATATATATTTTTCCTTTTAAGATAATATGTTTTAAAGATTAAAAAAATATTAAATAGAAAAAAAAGAAAAAAAAATCAAATTAAAAGAAAAGAAAAATATATTATAAATTCATAAAAACTAGCTGCGATTAATAAAAATAGTTTTTTGAAATAATAAAATCTGAAAAATAAATTTAAAACAAAAAATTTTCTAATTAAAAAATTAAAACTATTTCTAAAAACTAAATTAAGTATTTTTCTTCTTAAAACGATAAAATCTAACAACTAAACTTAAAAATAAAATAAATCTCTAACAATTAAATTAAATAAAAAAATTTATATTTTTTTAAAGGAGTTTAATCTAGAAGTTAAAAAAATAAAATAAAATAAAACTTGCTTTGCTCATTCGAATATTGCGACTATTGGCGTGTTTTCTGTGTTTTCACCATGAAAGTTGGCAGGGAACTTTTTTGTAAGACTTTCGTAGCAGAATAACCGAAGTCTTTAAACTGTCTTTAAATTGTCTTACAAAAGGCTTTCCACTATCTTTGCCAGAATTGCAGAACTGCCTGTTAGTCTCCGAGCAAATTTGAATTTCCTGAATGCTGAGAGTAAAAAATAAATGTTCAAAAACAATTTAGATTAAATAATGTTAAAAAAATTCAAGCAACCAGTATGACATGGTATTCGATTTCAATTAGAAAAATATACATACGTATATAATAAAAAAAAAAATGTGGAGAACCCTAATGATAAACTATGTATGTATGAAGAAGTCAACTAACGCGATAAGGTGGCAAAAGGACACACACACATACACACAGTACTTATACTAAGAGCTTAATACGATGCTATACAGTAGATAAGTCACTGATGTTTGTTCCCTTAGCTTACCGAAATTCGGCCGTCGTTGTATTTCTTGACAGTTCATTTTCCATATACATATGTATGTACATATTTTTTATCTAAACATATACATATGCATATATGTACGATTATATATATTTTTTATTTTTCCTCTCAATTTAATGGCAAAAGATACGCTAGTAAAAAAAATTAATAAACTCATTCGCAGAATAGAAAATGCAGAAGGATGTGAATGCGTGAACGAACATGCTCAGTGAGGGAGAGAGAGTGAGAACAATTTTTAGCACGAGAGCGGAAAATAAATAAAAAAAGTGCGGAAGCATGAAGTTAACTAGGGCTAAATGAGACACGGGGACAGGTGGGAAAAGGAAGAAGTGAGAGAGAGAGAGAGAGCGAGCGAGGGGGATGAAAAAGAGCACAGAAAAATGTGACATTTCAGAGAACTGAGCGACAAAGTTTTACGTATGACCATGTGCGAGCGAGAGAGAAGAAAAATGTCTTTTAAAATAAGCAAGACTGGAAAAGCAACAGTGCGAGCATCTGTGAGAATATTAACTGGAGCAGGTTGTTGGTTCCTCGTTTTTCGCCATACATTCTTACATACATACATACATACACATATACATATTTACATGGCTTAAACGGGTGGGTGGGAAGGTGAGCCAGTTTCGCCCATGAGGTGTATCATGTTTTTCCCTCCTTTCATGCATGCTGATATATTTTTTGTTGTCGTTTGCTATTAAGCCAAACAAGTTAACAGCGATAAAAGGGCAACAATAGCAACAATGGTAATTCATATGTGCGTGTGTTTGTTTAGGCAGAAATGAAACGCGTTGACTGCAGCTTCCAAAGCTCCTTTCGCGCTTCTCTCTTCAGAACTTGGCCACCACTGCACCAACTATTCGGCGACCACTGATGCTAGATTTTTTTTTGCATTCTGGTTTTGTTTTATGCTGCGAATATCTACTGTTCGTAATATTGTTGTAGTTGTTGGTGTTGCTTTTGTTTGGCTTGGCTTTTAATATTGTTTGTTGGGTTTTCACTGCTGGCGCTGTCAAATCTGTTGCTCTATCTATCTACTCTCTTTTGTAGGTTGGAAAACAAAAATTGGTCGCATACTTGAGCTTATAATTGTATCTATGTATTTACATATTTGCATGAAAGAATGTAAGTAAATATTGCAGGTACATTAGATTGTACCAGAAAAAAGTTCGTCGTACACCGCTCAGACTAAAGTATTTTTGCAAGTCGATTTCGATGAAAATATTTGTTTTTTTTTGCCGGACCACCCCGTCTTTTTAAATTTTTCGTCATGCCTTCGACATTTATAGTCGGATCTTTAAGCATAATATATCGATTTTATTGCCTCTCCCCCCCGTTCTAGTACTTACCCATCACCCCTAACACACCCTAACCAACCACCTACAACCTGTGGAAATCGGATCATTCGAATGCTTGAAAAGTGTGGTATGCAATTTCAACTAAATGCCTGTCATACAACATTGCAGTCCACACTCGTCCGCAAATAGTTAAGTGCTTGGGAAATATTTTAGAGCCGCGACCGACTTTTAGGGATCCCCTGGAATATGTACAAAAAAAAAAAGCGGCACTCTTCCCGTCAATATTTTGGCTAAGAAAGCCACTCAACAAGCTTCAGCGTGACAAAGTAGCAAAGGGGAATTGCAAGAAAAATGGGACAACTCATCAGTATATATATGTATTTCTGAATTAAAGTTTTTATGCTTAACCCAATTTTGGTGCGCCCAAACGGTCTTCCCGAAAGTACATATTATATGTATAGGAAGTAAGCCAGGCAAACTGACTATTAGGGAGGTGAATGCCCGCTCTCAAAAATATGTACAAAACAAGTTTACCTAATAGTTTTTGAACCGAAAATAACCGGGACTTTTTGGGTTATTACGAGACTTTCTCGTACTTTACGGTACGGTTCAGGACTTACTCAATATTTTTTCAAAAAGTATTTGTAACTTTTTGGACTCTGCGTGTTTTGAATTTTAACGCAAATTTCTTCCAAATATTTTACACCCCTATTTACCGTTCAGGACTTGTTCAGTGTTTTTTCAAGACCTTTCGAGATTTTATGTGTTTTTGTTTTTTGTAGTGAGGACTTTTGACCTTTCGGGACTCTATATGCTTTGGATTTTATCGCGAAATTTTACGGGAACCTTCTTCAGAAATTTTTCGGTAACGTTAAATATTTTTTAAAACTTTTCGGGATTCAATTGTTTTCTATGTCGGGATTCTTTTTTGGGTTTTGTTTTAGGTTTTTTTTTAGGTTTTATGTTCCCTTCGGATTTTTTTTTTTCGAAAATTTTTTGGACTCTTCAAATTTTATTTTCTGAGATTGTCAGAGCTTTTCGAGATTCTTTGTGTGTGTGTTTTTTTTTTACTAAATTGATTGAGTTCTTCGCCCTTGTTCGTACTCTATGGGAGTTCTTGAGATATTTCACAAAAATAGAAAACCTCGTATTTTGATGGCCGATTTTTCAAGTTATTAAGAAGAAAGTCCAACAGTGGAATCCTGACAATCGCTACGCTAAAATTCTCTACATGAAAGTCAGTGGCGCCTAAAAGTATGAAACAAAAAGTAACAGATGCAATGTGCAATCGGCCAAAGGTGGCAGTATGTAGGCCATGTAACTAGGTGTTGCATGTTGTTAGGCGCGCCTGCTATTCCTTTGGAGATTTTAAGCGGTCTAAATTAGCGATGGCGAATACTGGAATCCGGCTGCATACCTCTTTAATTTAAAGTTTACTTTGATGATATTTACCAAGAGTACAGGATGGTGTTTTAAGAAACAGTTGTTAAATTTGGATTGTATTATTGCTGTCAAATGTCGTTACTTTGTAATTTTTAGTATTTTTCGATAATTTTAACCGTTATAATGGAGACAGTGTTCTTATGAATTTTTTAAAGCCTCTGTGATCTAAAAAAATAAATCTGAAAACAATGATTATAGTCGGATGGAAAAATAAATGTAAACATGTAAATTTGATCGGAAAAATTTTAATACAATTTGAACGGTGAAATTATAACTTTCATAATAAAGATCATAACGGGTACGGTACCGAGTATATACATGTACATATGCATGTAAAATAGTACACGTACATACATATGTATGTACATACACAAGGTATTTTCATATATGTAGAATGCATACTTCCAATATTACAGGGAGAGGTGGGGAGACATATGTATTAAATACTGTTGGTGTGTTTTCATTTCACTTCGATTCGTGCATTTTTCTTATATGTGCATACATATATACATATGTACCATAATTCCTTGCTACTTTCTTATTTTTTCTTTATTTTTTTTATCACATTATGATTTTACTCGTTTGCATTGTTTTTTGTTGCAATCATTTGATCCGATGGAGGCGCAAGCGCGACAAAGCGGGAGCGCTTGTAGAAGTAAGGGCCACAAAACGAGAATTGTAACGCGCTGTCATGCGACGCTGGCGACCTGAATGAGAATTTTTATATATATTTTTTTTTGGTTTCTTTGTACTGCTGTTGGCACAGCAAACAAAGTGTTGTTTTTGCTGTTGTTGTTACTGTAACGATGGTTCTTTTTCTCGCCATCTATGCCACTGCTTCTGTGGTGTTTATCGGTGAGCGTGATGGAGCGTGTGAGCATAAAAATGCTGACCGGTTCTTGCTATGAGTATGTTTCTGTTGCTGCTGCTGCTGCTGCTGCTATTATCTTTGTTTTGTTGCTGACAATACTTGTTTGCCAATGTTGTTGTTTTTTATGTTTGGCTGTTATCCTTTTTAGCGCGCTTTATCATCACTTTGGTGGGTGGTTGGGTGAATCAAGCACTTTGGTTCGATGATATTTGTATTACTGTTGCATGCACACACATACACACGTGCACATACATATACGACACAATTTGTTAGTTACAAGAGCATTTGTATGCACATGCAACTTTTTTGGACGTACATACATATGTATGTAGTACATAAATATGTTCTTCTATCTGTATATTTTGCACGTGGAAACGCTCCATATGTATGCATGTATGTACATATGTGTAAAAATCCTTATTTTATATTGACATAACATACATATTGGCTCTATCTACTTTTCGTGTGCCTGTACTTTCGTCGAAAATGCGAATACAACGAAGAAAAAATCACTTGACTTATTAATTTCTTAAACGCTATTTAACTTTTATATGTGCAAAGCTGCTCCAAATTATTTGTAAACCAACATATTCTAATTGCTCTCTTGTCTCATGCCAATAGCAATTTTTAAATTTTTTGAAACATGGCAACTCTATTTAAAAAGTGGCAAGTTGAAAGTCTAAACCATATCTTCCATTTGATACCATTATTGTAATACTTTTTTTAACTTTAACTCCTTTTTAAATTATTTTTTTATTTTAATGGTAGGTGGCAACTCTTTATAAAAAACTTAAGATTAAGGCGCTAATAAATTATGATTACTTTATTGTTCATAACTCAATATTTTACATTCACAATAAATTAGCATTTTTTAATGAGTGGCAACCCTATTCGAAAATATTTTTCTAAGAAAACGCATTACTTTTTATTTTTATACTATTTATCTAATAATTTAGTTTGTTTGTTCTTAAGCAATATAACTAGTTCAAGTTTCTACGAAATATCAAAAGCCATGGAGCTGAATTTTTAAGAAAGTTGACCGAGGGGTGATGGAGTTCTATTTATATAATTAATTTCACGGAGCTCGGCTGAGTCGATTTCAGGATTAGCTTCTACAACTGTAGGCAAGATAGTGTAAACGATTTTGTTTATTACAGCACGAAAATCGTACAAAAAAAGCTTCACAACCAACTTTTATGTTGAAAAGCTTCTACGACTTCAAAAAATGGAGAAGGTTATCAATTCGTCGGAATATATATTTTTTTATATTTTTTTCTTGTAAAAGAAAGGTGGTACTTCAGAGGTGGTCCCATACTAATTTGGTTTAAATCCGATCTCTGAATCATACAATACTCTAAAATTTTTATATGAGAATTAAAGTCGGTTTTGGTTTTTGCTTAAAAATTACTGGTTTCAAATTTATTTTGTTTAATTTTTCTTATTTTTTATTTCAGTTTACAAATTTCATGTTCTTTTAATTTATGACTAAATTTTTTAAAAATAACTTTTTAACTTTTAGAAATGTATTTTAAATTTTGTTTGTTTTTTTCTCTATTTTTAATTATTATTTTTTGTTTACCATTTAGATTTTATTGTTTTAAAAAGAAATATAATTTTTTTTTAATTTCACTAAATTTTTAGGAACTTTTTTTAATTGTTTTTATTTATTGAACTTTTTATGAATTCTCTGTTAGTTTGTAGATTTTGTCGTTTTAAAAATATTTTTTTTTAGTTTAACTCAATTTGTAGAAATTTATTTTATAAATTGGTTGTCCTTTTTTAATGTAATTTCATTATATCTAGTTTTTGTTTTTTATTGTTTAAAAAAAAATAAGACTTTTTTTATTTCATTTAAGTTCAAGAATATTTATTGCTTAAAGAAAAACAGAATAACGCTAATACCTCCTAGTTGCCAGATCTTTCAATCCGTTTTTCGAAAGACAGAAAAAGCTTTCACTATAGTCGCCAGAATTCACAGAAAGACTTTAGTCTTTCGAAAGACTGTAGTGAGTTGAAAGACCGTTGCCAGAATTGCCCTGATAATCTATTCCGAAAGCTGTGAGCTGCCTGGGCAATAAAAAATTGTTCCTACTAGCGCAGAGACCAATAAACTTTCCTACTGGGTTGGCAAATGCAGTAAGTCTTTATATGTACATACATATGTACTATATGTGCAACATCAACAATTTAAAACTGTTGAATATGTAACACACACAGAAGGCGTATTGACAGCGCAAAGGGCAACAACAGCAGCATCAACACCACTCAGCATCCCGGCAGTGGTAAGGCGGCGAGCAACAACCACGCCACGGATGCTACCTACCGTCCATTGTTGTTGACTAAGCCGGTTTGTTGCGATAGCGCGAAAGCGTGAAAGCGATATGCCGTAAACATGTTGATAGCACCAACAATACGTATTAATAATAACAACAACAATAGCAATAAGACAGACAGAAACAATACACTAACGCGATAATCATAAGCCAACAACAACATTAATAAATCTGCGCCAACGAATTAAACCATCTCCACCCACCAACCTCCGCTTATAAGTTTGTATGTATGTATCAGCAATAATCACAAAAATTGTTTACGAAATATTGGCGCAACACTGCGCGGCGAGCACTAAATGCATCTTTGTGTGCGCGCTTTGTCATAGAGCGCAGCATCGGCAGCGGCAGCAGCAGCGCGAGCATAAAATGTGTAGTTGAGCTTCCTGAAGGCAGTGGTGTGTAAAGCGTCAAGAGAAGGTGCAACGAAAATTGCAACGCATTCCATTTGTGGCAAAGCAAGGAAACACTAAGAGCCGACCGAATGACCGGCCGAACCGACACTGCTGCTGAACTGTACATACATATGTTGGACGCATGTATGTACATGTGTATGTGTTGACAGCCGATGCAATGGCCTACGGCCGTGTACGTTTGGACACAGAAACCTGTTTGCTTGCTTACATTGCCAACAAGAGCAGCAACATTTTGAAGCGTTATGAAGGGGTAACAACAACAAAAACGCAACGAGTGCAATAATGCATATTGGCAGCCTCAATTGCAGTTGCTGTTGTTGCTGCAGAGTGGCATCTGCATTCACGTTCTCAATTTGACCACAACGCTACAAGCAGGTGAATTCTCTCCAGTATAGCGCACTGCCTGCTGAACTGAACTGTTACGGTTGGCACTCATCCTGCTGAGTTGTTGACCGCCAAAAAATGTGCAGAATAAATGTGTGTGTGTATCTATGTATGCAGTTAGTATGTATGCGTGCAGTGAATATGCAGCCAGAATGAGGAAATGCTAACGTTTGAGGCCATAATTTGTGGAAAAATTGTCAAACTAATTTTGATTTTTGGAACTTAATATTTTTATCTACAGTTATCATTAGTAAAAAATGAGTCGGTATAGTCGCTAAGCGCGAAAAAAGTAAATCTCCAGACAGGAAGAATTTAGCAACTTTTATCTTAGTCTTCGCCTTCGCCTTGGTATTTGTCTTTGCCTTTGTCTTTATTTTTGTCTCTGCAAATCTCCAGTATGGCCCCTAGGTTAGGTTAGTTAAGGTTAGAGTGGCTTCTGTCGCGCAGAGCACGAAGTAAGCTGTTAAAGACCGACGAGTGCGTTCTATATAGCGTAGAAAATTGAGAATGTAAGTTGAGTTCAGGCCGGATAAGCAATCTAAAGCGTACTTGTTGAACAAGTCGTTGTGCATTTGGACTAGGGCGAGGCAGTTGCAGAGATAATGTTCTATGCTCTCCATCTGTTCCTCGTCTCTGCAACTGCGGAAAAAATTGTTGGCGGGGTATCCCAGCCTTTTTTGTACGTGCCCATCAGGCAGTGTCCGGTGATTACCCCAACTACTAATCTGAGAGAAGGGCGAGCCGGTGGAGTGAGAGCTATGGATTGCTTTACATAAATTCTTGGCCAAGTATATCCGGTTGTACGGCAGGTGGTTTCCACAGCCCGCCTGGTATTTAACTCCTCGATGAGTTTCGCCTTTAGGCTGTGTCTACATAAGGGTAGAGTTATGCCGGCATATTGAGCAGAATTTACTTCGCTTAATTCCGTCCATCGTCTTACCCCTGCAGTTGCCAGGAATTTATCTGCGTCCAGAGACTTATACAATACAGATTTATTTAATAGCAGCTTGGTTGTCGGACGAATAGGAATAGTTCGTCCTGGGGGCGCGGAGGCTATGAGTCACTATTGAGCCCGAAATTTGCTTAGAAATCTACTGGGGAGGCTTTTAAACATTTCTAGAGAATCGGAGGGTGAAGTGGGTATTGCTCCCGTGATGAGCATGAAAGCCGTTCTCTATGCTCGTTCAACCTTGGATCTGGACAAAATATTGTTACTATATTTATATGCGGTCTTCGATATTTCGCTTCCAGCCAAGTTGCTTGTCTAGAATAATTCCAAGGTATTTGGCCTCGGTTGAGAGTGTTTATTCTACCCCCTTCAAGAAGGGAAGTTTAAATAAATGTGTTTTATGCTTGCTTGTTAAGAGTACCATATTGGTCTTTGCAACACTCATTGTATTTTGTAATAACTTACGTAGCTGCGATTGCAAAGTCATCAGCATAAGCTATATAACATAAGTAGCTCAGATGTAGTTAACAGTTAGATGCGCTTGCAGAGGGGGGAAAGCGCGCTCACCACCAAGTCCACCATAGTTATGGAATTAACCAAGGACTGCGGAAAAAATTCCATCAAGCACCGCAGATTTGTGGGATTGGAAGGACATTACAGCCCCTTCCCGTTCCATCATAACTTACGGTGTCACCTAGTACGAGTGAGTCCTTGGACCGGGTGAAGTATTGGAGGTGTCGTCGCAAAAAAGACAATCAAGTAGCAGGACTGCAGTATCCCCGTCTTAATTGAGTATGTGGAAGTATGCAACTTTTGGTTTAATTAACCGGGGTAACCCATTAAGTGGGGCACTTTGAGTTGAAATTTTTTGAACAAATCTGCGGGAAACCCATAAAAACTCCCTCATCAAAATTTCAGGCCAGTAAATGTGATTAGTAATTGTATTTTACAATTTTGCATATATACAAATATTTCCAAGAGGGTATCCAACAACTTTTATATCTTTCACCCAGATGCTATCACATTCACTCAACATTTCTTTGTCTTAATTTGCGAGCTTTGTAGCAGTGGCCGATTGTTGTTAGTTGCCTTATTTTTTTTTTTTCTTCTTCTTGCCACATTTAATGCAATCGCAATGTAAAATCGATGTTTGACTCTTAAATTAGTTAGATTACTGTAGTTGTTGCTATTGTTGCAATTTAGTTAGTTTGTTGCTCATATTTCGTTTGCTGGATAGAGGATAGATAGACTTTTGATTGTTAGCTGAGCTGAAAATTGTTAGTTGTTGGCACTCTTCGCAGCATAGCTTGTTGTTGTTTTTTTGTTTTTGTTTTATTGCTGTTGTTGCAATTACTGTTGTTACTCTTGCTCTAGCTGCTTGCTAATGTGGCGGCGCGCCGACCACTTCGGCGACTATCGCTTGTGGTTATTTGTGTGTGCCCATTGTGGTAAACAGGTAAATACGCGGTCGTACTCGATGACTTGTACCGTTCATTTTGTAACTTACCTACTGTCTTAACACATTTGTTGGCGTTATTGTTTTTCCAATTTTTTGTGTGTTTCGGCTTTTTATTTAACAATCGCTTCTGGCACTATTATATTTAGCTTTGATTTTCTTACCATGTAACAGCTTTGGTGTGTTGTTGTTTGTGTTACGTGTGCTCTTTTTCCTGTTTTTTTGTTTTTCTAGTGTTCCAGTTAGCGCGGTGTAATTGATCTTTAATTTTGCTATAGGAAATATCAACAGCTATCCACATGTGTATGTATGTAGTACACAGTGTGTAGACGAACGTTATGCCATGGTAATATTTTGAGTATAGTTTGTAATCAGGTGAAAGGGGCACATCGTCACAAAATCGAAGACCGTTGCCACTGAGTTTTTGTTTTTTTTGCGCATACGATTGGGGTTAATATCATTTAATTGTGTACATACAAACATATACATACATCGATTTATAAATATGTATGATCTGATGTTTTGGACTCATTTAACGGTTAATTATTGCATAACCAGATTTATGTTAGATTAGAATCCACGTCCGATGCCGTTTTCGCTTGTAGTTAATGTCGCTGGCCCCCTGGGAATCAGTTGGTTGGACTTAGAAACAGGGCTTCGGAGCGGAGTGGAGCAAAGGAGCAGGGAGCTAGTAACGATTTATTTGGAAATATTTTTATTGGTGCTTTTCCACAAAATTTTCAGTAATAACGGCCTCAAGCTCTATAAAAATAAAAAAAAATGTTCAGTTAATAAATTTACTTAAATTATTATTTTTTTGCCAACTCAACGTATTGTTCAAAAATATTGCTATGTAGGTATGTACATATACGTTGTTTTCCATTTCAGGACAGCTGGTCAGAAACGGGCATGATTTTTAATTTCGATGGAATTGAAATATGTTGTTTGTTGGTAAAAATAATGAGACCGGTATTTTTTTGGCTCGAGAAAGGTTTTTGGCTAAGCTATTTCGTGTTTTAGATAAAAATCGATACCTTGCGGATTTTTTCAAAGGCCCATAACTTTGTTGAAAATTAATAGATTTCAACCAGTTTTTCACTCAAATATTAGTAATTGTTGCGACTTCAAGATGAACTTGTAAAATAATTGATTTTTGTTTTAAACAATTTTTTCGAAATTAAATTTTGCAAAAACTATATATTTTTCTTTCATATTTTTTCACAAAAAAATAGGCACTTTGAACTGCAAACGAGCAAAATCCCTAGTAGCTAATATATTTTTTTGTTGAAATATGATTTTATAGTAAAAATTCATTTATGAGGTACACACTACAGTGTAGTAAATAATTTTCACAAGAAACATTGTTATTTGTTATTATTAGTTTTAGATTGGGTACTGCATTAGTTTGGGAGATATGTATGTACATATGTATATCCCCAAATATATCTTTAATAACGAGACGAGAACAATTTTTGTAACTATAATATATGAAAGTGTTTGTCGAGCAGACTTAATATGGGAGAAAATGCACAACACCGCCTATCAATCAATGCGATTTCCTAGCGTGTTGAAATGCCCACCTTAACCTACATAATTTAATGGGCTATAAAACTGCATACCTAAAATTTTTCTAAAAATTTTTGGGTGTAATTGTTAAAGTTTGTTTGAATTTTTATAATTTTTGTACGAAGTTTGAAATGTGGATTTATGTGGTGCTGGTTATGTCATAGGCGAGACTTTTATATAAAAAAAAAAAATACAAACATTAGATGAATAAAAGAAAAATAGCCAAAACGGGTCAAAATATCACTTAACTTATTCAACTGACCACAAGTGTATATTTACCTTAACAATTTGCTTGCGGCACCTGCTATACAGTTGCAAGCTACATACTATGTACTATAACTCGTGCTAACGGGTACCGTGAACACTTGCTTACTTAGCTGCTGATCGCTTAAGCTGCATGCTAGCGAGCTTGAACAACATTTTTGCGTGCACATATTATCAACGACACACAACAAATGAGCAGGATATGAATATTACGCATGCTGACGAGTGGCATGTATTGCAAGCCGCAAGTTTACCCATGAATATATACCGATATATGTATGTATCTACATAAGTCTGCCTTTTTATCAACGCATGCTCAAGCTTCAAAGTGACGTGAAATTGGCAAAAGCACCACGAACCAACCACGCCGTCAAGCAGCGCAAGCCGCCAAGAGGAAGAAACGGAAAAGAGGGGGGAAAAAACGTTAAATAATTAAATTACAAAATAATAACATTAAGCTGAACTTGAAACGGCAGCTAAAACTGTTAATGAGCGTAGCGCGCTCGCTTTAAAACGCATATATTTTTATTAGCAACAATGTGAGTGCAAAAATTAACCAAAAAAATAATGCGAAAAAGTGAAGTCGCGCTAAGTTGCATTGGTCAAAGGATGTGTAGCTAGCGATTAGCATGGCAACTGTGACTGAGCTTATTAATTGGCAGACGACAAGAAATACCTGTTGCTAATTGAACAACAGCGCTGTCGAAGAACAATAAAGCGGCGAAACAATTTAAGAGCACATGCCGCCAAGTATGTACAAATGTATGTGTGTAAGTAGCTGGCAAATAGCAGCTGGCACTTTGTTTCCTTTTGTTTTTGGCTATTCATTCGCTCTATCAGCTGTTTGCGTTCACCGCACGTCATTACAAGAAAATCGCGTGTCTACATTAAAAACAGCTGCTAGCTACCGCAAATTATTATCGCTGTTGGTGTAGTTTTAGCGCTTCGAAGTCCCCTCAATTTAACTTTGAATTTAACGCCATGGGCTTAACAAAGTGTCAAATTGTACAGATTATTGATAATATGGCTAAGTGGTATTTAAAAATATGTACGTTGCGCATGCGCGCCGTTTTGGGATACCTTTGTGATGATTGTTCTAATTTAATATGATTTTGATTTGTAACAGTAATGCCCATCAACTTGCCTGTAAGGAGCTTTTTCAAGCTTTCTATAAATTTTGTATGTTTGGGTGCAGAGCGAAAGCTCTTTTTGACAGTTCTAATATAGATCTGTGATGGCCAGAGAGAGATTTTACATCCACATTAGTATCTATGTAAAGCAGTGATGGGCATTGCCTTGGCCGCGAACAAAGCTCTTTTAAACTTTATGTACATTTTGTATAGGCCCGTGCAGAGTAAAAGCTCTCTCTGCCCCTCGCAGGGTGATGCTCAGAGAGAGCTTTTACTGTGTGCACGTCCATATAAAATTCACAGAGCGCTTTGAAGGGTTCCGCCCGCGGGCGCTGTTTTGAGCATCACTGTTGTAAAGCTTTAAAAAGCTGATCCCGCAGGAGGGTTTTTTAGTCGTTATTTGCCTTGTCCGATTATAAAGCTATTTTGAGTTATGAATACATTTTATATAATCGTCCACATGAGTTCTCTCTGCCTATTACTGGTCTTTCTAAAACGGTGATGGGCACCGACTTGCCCGCGGGCAAGGCTCTTTTAAGCTTTCTTTACATTTTGTATAGGCGCGTGCTGAGTAAAAGCTCTCTCTGCCCATCGCTGTTCTATAATCATTATTAATTTCATTTCAAGTGCTTAATCCTTATAGAAAAATTAGAATATAAACAAATTCTATACAGAATAAAAGCTCTCTCTGATCGCCACAGATGCTAGGCATATACTCTTTGTTAGTGACGATCAGTACGAAGTTTCAAGCCTACTGAAAACAGGACTAAACAAAACATGTCAAGCAACTGGTTAAATCATTGCCTAGATTTTTACGGAAGATTAAAAGATCTCTTGTCGTATTTTTACAAAATCTGTAGAAACAAAAAAACAAACAACAACCAAAAAATATCTATAGACAGCTTTAGAAAGCTTTTTCATAGTGACTGCTCTATGTAAACCGAGTGACGTTCAATAAATCTTTTGCACTGCGTGTTATAAAAAGCTTTAAAAAGCTTCTCCTTCGAGATATGTTTTGGTCGTTGCTAAACTTTGCGCTTTTAAAGCAGTGTTGACTTAAAAGAGCTTACTTTTTTTGTGTCTATTAATAAAAACATATAAAAAAGCTTAAAAAGCTATGAACGCTTAAGTTGCACAAAAAAAAAAACAAAAGTTGCGAGCCACTGATGCATTTCTAATAAATCATCTGCCTCGCAAAACGTTGAAGGCATAAAACAAGCAAACAACAATTACTTTAGTGTCACACAAATTGAGTTATTTAATAATTTCAGCAGCAAAAACAATTAAAGTTAAAAGTTAATTATACACAGCCACAGCAGACGACTGTCATTTACGTAGCAAGGTGGCAAAACAACAATTATTCAAAAAGTGGGGTGAAAATATTTAAAAATGCATTAAATTCGAATGAGGGGTTGGCGATTCGAGCAGAAAAGGCAATCTATTTTTAATTTGGTTGAACATTTTATGAGACAAACAAACATTTAATATTGTGAAAGTGATAAATGAAAATAACAGATTGTGTATGCGAAGCAAAAACTCGCACGATTCCAAAAAAATGCCATTAAAGTAAAAAAATGCAAATAAAAGTATAAATTGCACAAAAAAAGCAAAACAGAATAAAAACAATAAACAGTGCTTTCGGAAAAAATAAACAAATTGATGAAAGAAAACGGCGATGAATTCAAAAGCAAACGTGACGACGCTAATTAATTCCAATATTAATAATGTGCAAGTAAATAAAAACATTTAAATGCAAAAAAAAAAACATTAACATATTTATTAAAACACGATATGTCAGTTTGACAGTAAGTTATGTATTAATACATACTAGCATATAAACGATTTGACACTTTTGTTTTTACATAAAATAATGCTATTTGTTTGGCAGCTGAGCTATTCAAATATGGTGGCACCAGATCCCATTTGACTGGGGTGTCGATGAGTTGATTTGACCTTAGCTTGAGATTGTTTAAACGACCTCAGAACAGCTATTCACCGTACGCCTAAAACGGAAGAAGATCCAAGAGAGGAAAACCGACACTCATCATCTCTTTATCGAGTTCAAAGCCGCTTTCGACAGCACGAAAAGGAACTTACTATACACCGACCGCGATGTCTGAATTTTGGTATCCCCTAACTAACAAGTCATAATTGGAAGACTCTCTCCCATCCGCATTTTAGACTGGGCCAGCCAAATAGGTTTAAGAATGTTTCGATTCTGGTGTGTAGCGCTGCATATTTACCACCAAGCTCTGTGCTGCAGCGAAGTCGATCAAAAACCTCTTTTCTCTTTGACAATTGGATTTTCCGACTCTTGGACTTTAAGTCGTTTAGCACGATTTTGATATAGTGTCGGGCGCAACACGACCATATACATACATAGAAATGCGTAGTCATCTCATGGTCCGTCTCACTTCGTTCAACGACGAATTCCACTCCATATTTGTGCACCTTCTGATAATAATTCCATTAATTGTTCAAGCTCATTCTACCTTGTAAAGTAGTTGATCCTCAACTTACGTTCCTGGACTAACTCTGAAGATGTGCGCGCGGTTGTTAAAGCCTTTAGAGTAGTTGGGCTGTTACTGTAGATCCTGATTTTAGGTCCGCGCCCCCCTTTCGCCAATTATCTAGTCTGCCACTGTCAGTTTTGCAAAGACTTCCGATTGAAAGGCCGTTTTCATTGCACCAAAAGCCGTAAAACATCTGAAGTTACCGTCGAGATGCCATCCAGCTCCAGTACCATTTTCAGTCTACGAGCCGGCGGTATAGAAAGTTTTCACTGAGCTTTCCATGAGAGTGTCTGGATCTCTCCATTGTTCCCTTGTTGGTAATCTAATGCCATAATTTTTTCCAGAAGATAATATATGTAGGTACCAGTTTGTCATTGAAAACGTGGTTTTGACCAGGGTTCTGCGCTGCCATACTACAGCAGAGTACGTGACGATGGGTTTGACTTAAACTATGTACTATATATCTGCATACATTTTATAGCAACAACAAATAAACAGTTGCACATAGTCAATGTTTCTGCTAAATTTTAACTAAATCAGTCGTTTGAGCATGAAGAAGAATTTATCTTTCGTAGATAGTTTTTATATGTATTTAAGAATAAAATTTTAGTTCCATATCAATGCCAAATTGTTATATTTTATTTAAAATAAACGGAGAATGTCGATTTACATAAATTTTGGAAATTTTTGGAAGGACGAAATTTAAAGATTCGGTGTATAAATATAAGTCGTAAACATATATTTTTTCCAAAACTAAAATTTTTCAAGCATAGCATTTTAAAAGGACATTTTAATGCCTATTCGTCCCTATGTCTCAAAAAATTTAACCCCGTTTTAACTCTATAGAACTTTGTCTTTCATTTACCCGTGTTATTATTCTACATTGCAGTAATTTTTTTTTAAATAAACCCAATTTTGAAATTTTGAAGTCCCTTTAAAAAATCCTGACGCCAGAGAGGAAAACTGAAAACGCAATCTTAAAAATTTTTGGCCCCTAGTTTGGAATATAAATTTACTGCCGCACGGTGTAAGAGCCGCCTTTTTCTCAAGTAGCTTTTAAAACTTATCTGCCTTTTAAATAGCAATGTCTTTTTTTTTCACAAAAAAGGCCTCAACCAACCTAAAAGTGACTTTTAAAACAGGTACCAATACCCTGCAGAAATATTTTGGAGAAACGGTTTTCTTTAACTTCTGTCGTTTAGCACCTGTATTGTAATGTTTCATATAACTTCTCATGAAATAAAACTGTTAAACTGGTAGCAACCTTCTTTAAAAATAATTTATTAACAAAGCTTGCATAAACCTCTCTTGAAAAGTATTAGAGAAATTTGCCTTATTTTCAAATAGGAAGACAAAATATTTTTGAAATAAAGTTTACCTAAACCTCGCCCGTTTAACGCTTATATAAAAATATTTGACTTAATTTGCAAACTAAATAAATTATAATTTTCTAAACAGGTGGCAACCCTATTAAAAAATATTTTCAATCTAAAGAGTTTTAAACCTCTATCGTTTGACACCCGTATTAAAATATTTCATTTAACTCTTTAATTAAATTTATTTTCAACTTCTAAACGGGGGGTCTCTTCAAAAATATTTTCGATATAAAGCTTTCTGTAAGCTATCTGGTTTGAGACACATATTAAAATATTTAATTTCACTTATAAGTTAAATAGACTTTTGATTTTTTGATCAGCTGGCAACCTTGTTCTAAAATATTTTCTAAGTACATAAATCGTTGCTGAACGTTGCTTTCGTGTTATATATATATATTAACCTCATAAGCAACTCGCAATTTTTTAATAGGTACTCTTTTATTGCTCTCACCGAACTTATGCACTTTTTGGCTTTTTGCATCAATTTTCTTTCATTTATTCGCCTAATTTGTGCCCACCATCAATTTACTTGAAAAAAAAATTCTCATTTGTGTGGCTATCTGACCCAGCCAATTGTAGCTTTCGTACGTGTGTACATACATAAATATGTATGCATGTAAATGTGTATAAAAATACAATTTAGCTACCTTTGACAGCAGTAACCTGCTACCTTCACGCATAACTGATGTCCTTTCTGTGTATGTACTTATGTACATAAATACATAAATGTACATACTTATGTATGTATGTACGAATTTCTTATGCAGCTGAAGCTCGCGCTTTTGTAAAATTAATTTTAATAATTTATAAATTTAGTGCGTCTGCCTGTGTTGCCACATTTTTTTTTTTTGTAGCTGCTTCTTACCCTGCTACTGAAATATTTGCATGCTTTCAATGCTTGTTTTACGCGCGCGTTTACGCCTTGTCCTTCTGTTTTTTATTGAATATTTTTTATTTTTTATTTTGCTGTATGTACATATAAATTTTTTCACCTGTTTTAATGGCAGCACCTTTAATCATTTCATTTTGTTCGCCACTTCTGTTTGCCATTATCTCGCTCCTATTCTTTGACTTTACAAGTAATTTGCTTTAAATAATAAGAAACGGAGGGCAGTCAAAAAAATACAAAAATACAAAAAATCAACGAAAATACGCGTATCGACAAAACAACAAAAGTGCAGTCGTAGGAGCATACAATGTTGGCAACATAAAATATTTATGCGTTCATTCTGTAGTGGTTTGGTTTGTTTCTCCCTCTGTGACTCCCTTTGCTAAAAGCTTTGCAATTCACCTTGCGAAAATTGTTGTTAATAAATGTAATTATGTCCTGCGTGTGTGCGTGCGTATTTGCACTTTTATTATTATATACCTTTCTTCTCACTCATACCTATTTCGTCTTTTGTCTGGCAACATTTATATTCACTTTATTTTTATTTTTTTTATTGGCCACCGCTCTGTAATAAGTCCATCCTCATAATGAGTATTCAGCAGGCACTTGCCACGCTGCTGAGCTACTCTAATGTAGAAAAATGCCGCAACGTTCGTACTATAGATAAAGTTAATGGTTTTTATATGTCTTAGTTGAATGAAGTTAAAGTGTTGATGAGATCTTTCGGAAGCATAAATTGAATTATTTACTTTCAAAAGAGTCGATTTTTATTGATTAGGCTCTTATGAACCGGTTGAGAATTGCCAACAAAAAGGTAAATTAGGCAATGATAACTGCGACCAATGAAGGTCGAAAATTTCTTAGTTTTTGTAATGTAGACGAAAATATACTTACTAGACGAGATCTTAATTAAGTTATGGTTCAACAGTAATAAAGTACATATTTTTGATAAAACTCATAGAAAATGTTCCACTAGGTACTATGGCTTTAACCAAAACAGAGATCATGCTTTTAACTAAAAAAAAAGTATCCCTCTTCTAAGCGAGATGCAGGTTGGCGAGACGGCGGTCCAGACCAGAGCGGCGGTAAAATACCTTAGGCTTACCTTCTGGGAAGAATTACAAAAGAGGGTAGACAAAGGTGCTACTATAACGGCTAGGCTAAACAGATTCTTGACCAACCTGAGCGGCCCTTATCCTAGCAAGATGTGACTGGTTATGCGCACTGTCGAGTGCGTTATGCTATAGGGTGCCGAAATATGGTGCCGAGGCTCTACGACATAGAAAGATCGAAAATGGATGGGAGAGAGAGGAAGATTAACGGCGCGGCTGATTCCCTCGCTAGCTCAAACAAAAATCGAAGAAGCTTCGAATTGAAGAATTGTGGGGTATGTCGCCTCTTTTGTAAAAGCAATACTACAACAAAAAGAAAAGGATGCAAACTCGGAGCGATAGTCAATACAGCTATAAAGACGGACACCACTTTGAAATAATGTTTGACAGCGGTTCCGGAGAGGATGTCAGAAAGAGAGCGACGTTTTAGCCAATAGGCCTATTTAAGGGGAGTCCGGTACACGGGAGGCGGAAGTCTCGTATGGTGTGTAAAAGCGTTTCCTCACTCGCCGCCGAACAAAAAAAAATATATATATAATTATTATTATCATTATCGTTACCTATCAGCAATATCATTACCTTCACTAATACTAATAAGAGTAATGACCATTACGTTTTTCCTTAGCATTTCCATTAACATTAGCATTACTATCACCAGTACCATTACCACTACTACCTCCAATGCCATTATAATTAGCATTACCATTATCATTAGCATTAGCATTACCATTACCACCAAATTACTATTGTCATTGTTACTATTTTCGAGTCTGCCATTGCTACCCAAGCTGTATCCAGAATCGCTAACATTTTCCCTTTCATTCCCAAAATAACAAAATCTCTATGTAAATCATCTAATTTAATTTTTAGCAAAACAATCGGTATCAGTATTGTAATTCACTTTTACACGCCAAAATACACAAACTTAACTCAATTACTTATGTAGACAAATTAGTTGTGGCGCGGCAGGCAAAACCAAAAAAAAAAATACAATCAATGGGAAACGAAACGGCAATACATTTTTGTACAGCAACAAATTGCATTATCACCCATCAATCATGCGGGCGGCAACAACAAATCAACAATGGCATATCCAACGCATACAAATCCTACAGTAATTGTCTGCAAAAGCCGACTCAGACGATACTGAAGCAGTTAAGCAGAGAGACATGCGGGCTGACAACACAGAGTCAGACACATTTACTTGTCAAATTCATTGTGTTTCTTAATCAATTTTGACACTTTCAAATGACACTTAATGCATGGCAGCGAAACTCATTATAACTATTAGCACTGTGAAATGTAGAATACCTAAGTGAGTGAGTGAGCGAGTTAAGTAAAGGAATTGTAAAGGAGGACAACAAAGAGGCGACGCGACGTAGACGAGAAGGAAGCGGCTTGCAGTTGAAGTGGAGAATGAGGTATTCTTGTGCTTGCGCTGTCAGCACTGACAGCGACTGTCAGATGCAATGCGCCTTTTTTGGGTGCGTCATTCCTTTGCGTACTTGAAGCGCTTACCAAATGTTGTTGCTGTTGTTGTTGCTGTTGTTGTTGTTGTTATGCATACATATATTGTATTGCTATTGTAATTTAGCTTGCCATTTTTGCTTATCCTCATGCTGATTTGAGTCGGTACTTATAATTTAGCCTCTGATTACGATTGCTACTTGCCACTTGTGGTGTTGAGTGCCACAGGATGCAGCAGTGTCGTTGCGTGGCAGCACGTCAGCCACGCAGTAATAATGTTTTGTTAGTGTTGTTGTTGGCACTGGATTGGGTGCCTGCTTTGGCCCGCACCGCTGATTATCTACTCAAAGTGGCTGGAAAGCGATGAGTGTTAAAGTGTTGCGCTTTTGAGTTGAAAACGATTTATTTTATGATTACTTAAATGGCAAGTAGTGTGTGTGAAATGAACAACAAACAAATTGAGATTTATGTAGGCCATTGATAAGTAAGACTTGATGCAAGGCAGAGAAATAACTTTTTTCTTAATATTATTTATTAGAATGGGCTAAAAATAGGGGGAAAAAGTGAGTTACTATGGATATATTGGGGCTTGCACCTACTTTTCTTCCACACAGGTGGCGCAGGCTTCTAAATTTAACAGAATAACATCTAAAGCTTAGGGACTTATATTACATGTCCACCACGGCTTAACTGCAGTCTAGCTTCTTCTTCTTCTGCTTCGTCTTCTTCTTTATTGGCACTGTAACCGCCTAAGTGATTTTAGCCGAGTCTAAAACAGCACGTCAGTCATTTCTCTTCTGTGCCAACTGCCGCCAACTGGAAATGCCAAGTGAAGCCAAGTCCCTCACCCCCAGGCCTTTCCAACGCAGAGAAGACCTACCTCTTCCTCTGTTCAGAGCAGGAGCGTTTCTGTCGATTCGACAGGGACATCGACTCTACCGTCATCGACTGCGAGTTCGGGTTCATCTTCTCCACTACTTTCAGTGCTGCTACCATTCAGTAGGGTGGAAAAGTGTTCCCTCCATAATTTAAGTTCGTTCTGGACATCGGTTAGTAGGTCGGCATTGTTGTTCTTAAAGGAGTACGCCCTGGTCTTGAAACCTTTCGTAAGTCGCCTAACTCTTTGGTAAAATGTTTGGGCATTCTTCCTGTCGGCCAGCATTTCAAGGTCTTCGCACTCACGTATTTCGGCCTCCCTCATCTTATCGCGGCAAATACGTCTCGCTTCCTGCTTCAGTTCCCTATAACGGTCCCACATCGTACCAGTTGCTCTTTTGGGCTCGCTGAAATCCGACACCTTCTTGGTGTGTGAGTACAGTGACGAATAAATTGGCCGTCTGTTGTGATTGTAGCTTTTCGTCGTTAAGCTTTCCTTGCATTGTTTGGAAGCATATTTTTTTCCGCAGAGGCGGGTGCGTATCTTGGCTGCAACAAGATAGTGGTCCGAGTCGATGTTTGGCCCTCGAGATGTATGAATTTCTAAAACACTAGAAGCATGCCTTCCGTCTATCACAACATGTTCGATTTGGTTTATCGTTTTTCGGTCTGGAGACAGCCATGTAGCTTGGTGGATCTTCTTGTGCTGAAACCTAGTATAGTACTATATGTTAACATGTGTCGTGCTCCGGCGAAAACGATCAGCCTCAGTCCGTTATCGAACCTTCCGTCATGGAGACGGTATTTTCTGTCGTTGGCGCCAAAGATCTCTTCCCTGCCTACCTTGGCATTGGAATCGCCAAGCACGATTTTAATATCGTGTGGGGGGCAGCGCTCATATATTCTCTCCAAGCGCTCAAAGAAGAGATCCTTAGAGCCTCGTATTTCTCTTCCATCGGGCACAGATGGGCAAGTTGTTAAAGATCTCGCTTTGATGCGGATTGTGGGTCGTCCACCAGGGTGAACGCCTGTACTCGACGACGGAGCACAAATCAAACACCGAATTCGCGCTCCTTTACGTGGCAACTGCAGTAGACGCCGCAAGGCTCTACGTTTACCTTGCCTTGCCCCGTCTATCTCATTTCCTGGTTGACGATGATACCAGCCTTAGTCTTACCGACGTTATCAACCAGCCGGGCAGAGGCAACTTACCCATTAAGGATCTGGATATTCCAGGTGCATACCCTCAAATCATAGTCCTTTATATGAAAAGGAGGTCTCATCCGAGGCTTTTTCGTACTTTTCAGTGGACAGGCTTTCAACGTGACGGGACCCAAACCCAGCGCACGCGAAGTTTTACGCCTTCTCACTTTTGGTCGCTCCCAAATGGGTGTTTGGTCGCTACCCAGAAGATACGTGGATATAAATATCCGGACGTTGTGAGCGACGATTTGAACTGTACGCAGTTTATACCTATTGGAAAAAGGAGTTTACCACTCAAGGGGGTAGTGGGTCATTGAAATGCATTTATCTCAAAATTCGCATCTCTATTAATTCGTCTAATATGTACAACACAACTGTCGCTTAGTTTTTTTTTAATTAATTACCTCTCCTCACCCCCTCTCATTCGCCTTCATCTTTCCGCCTACACATTGTCAAACTAATCAACTACTCAATAGTACATAAATCATTGTTTGCTAACCGCATTGTTGTTGTTATTTTGACAGGGTGCTGAACGCTGAATATTTAACAATAATTGTGTGAATTGACTCATAAATTACTTTGAATGAGCCAAAATGTCAGAGATTTTAGTGTGTGTGAGCATTCATGCGGTTGAATCGAAAGGCGAAAAGGAGAAGTCAACCGAGCGTAGTACAACAAGTCGACTGAATAATAAATTTTGCGCGAGCGGTAAGCTAAATGTGTGCATTCTAAAAATCCAAACTCACTCATACATATTCACATACTTATGTACATACATACATATGTATGTATGTACATAAAATATCTGTGAGCCTATTGCGCATATCTATGAAACATATTTGCAATTTGTAGCGTCAAATGATATGGAAGTAAATAATTTTAATAGCTTGTAGATTAGCTTTTTGAACGTGTGAAATTGTTTATTGGCCGCCATTGCCGTTGTTTAGCTACTACGTGGAATCTCGATAATTTTTATTGTTGTGTGGCTTCCTATTTTTGTTAGGCCGCTCTTCGTTCTAGTTTGGGTGCTGCCGAGATTATGTAGTTTGATAAAAATTTTGTATATATGGTGACAGTTTAATATATTAGCTCATGTGAATAGTCTGCTAACCGCATACATACGGTGGCTAAAATATAATTAGAAACGCAACATTCTAACAAGTTTTAGCAATATTTATTGAATTATTTTTTATGAAAGTAGTATAGCTCATGTAAAGAAATTATATAAAATTGCATAAAATTTTAAATTTTTTATCTGAATTAAAATTTTTTTTGGGTATGCAATTTTTTAGCCTATAAAATTTTTAGTATAATAAAGTGCGAGTTTGAGATGGCTACAAAGTCGTGTTTAATTTGACAATTTTATTTTTGTTGACGGTGTTACACGACAGTTTTTTTTTATGTGGAGAAACCGAGCAGCACCTTAAAAAAATTGCCGAGTTTCCACTAGGCATTAGATTGACAATAGATGCTATGTGGAAACAGACATAATGACTATTTATTATGAACGAGCAAATAAATACCCGGCGTGCTTCGCTGCACCTGAAATGTATTTTGTGCTGTTTGATATCCGTATTGTAAAATTTCATTTATAAATTTAACACAATTTTTCAAACAGGTGGCAACCGTCCTCAAAAATATTTTCGACACTAAAGTTTTCTAAACCTCTGCAGTTTGATACCAATATTGCAATATTCAATTCATCTTATAAATTTAATTGAATTAAAATTTTTAAACAGGTGGCAACCTTAAAAAACAAAAAATTTCGGCTGTATGCCTCCTTAAACCTCTTTCTTTTGGCAGCCATATTGCAATATTTACATTATCATATCAATTAAATTAAACTGAAAATTTCAAACAGGTGGCAACTCTCTCATTTTTTCTTTCTGAATTTTAAATTACACCTGTAGCAAAACATCGAGTGATGCGCGTACAAACATACAGACAGACGGACAAAAATTCTAAAATTTTTTTATTTGGCTTCTATTGTTTTTCTTTGATTTCTATGTATAATGTACCTGTAATCTGCCTGCTACAATTTCATTAAATGTATAAATTTCATTGTACGGGTTTTTTTAATGCCCAACATTGTCATTACAAAGTTTGTCATTTAATGCCTAGCAGAAATTCAACATTTGAAATCCATTTTTAAAACTCGAAATATTGATGAAACTTTGTGGTTTTTCCCAATTTTTTGTTTTATGTTTGAAATTAGTTATAACTTACATTGATTTTGTTAAGTAACGAGCTATATTTTCATAGAGAAATAATAAATATTGTAAAAATGTCGCGGCCCCATTTATATTTTCGCCACTGTATATATTTGTACGTATTTACTTACATTTGTGCGTTCCTCACTCTCATAATTGAGAGGGCTGGCTAGTATGCATATTTTTTAAAACCAGAATATAAATACATATATGCATACAAACGTGTACAAACTTTTGTATTGAGAGTTTTTTAATCGCCGTTGTCAGCAACAGATTAAAATGAGATTATAAAGCTTTTATGCGATCAAAATCAGATGAGTGCCTGTTGAGAGAGCTTAGTACCTAAATTGTAAAAGTGAAACCCTTAAAATGAGTATTAGCATAATTTTGAATAGAGTATTCCTAATAGCATAATTAATTAAATTTAAATCTCGGAAAATGCGAGATACATATGTATGTATTTACATTGTATGAACATTAGGATGGTAAAAAAAATAAGGTCGGAATTTTAATGCTCTCATCCCCTAGGATTGTTCTACATCGAAAAAATATACGCCTATTTTTTATTTTTAAATAAAAAAAAAAAAAACAAATTTAGATGTCCACTGCATTTTCTGGTGTTTTTGGCGGAGCTATAAAATGAAGTTACTATGAAAAAATGGTTAAATGAACAATTGGATATTAGTATTGGATATCTCCTGAAGAGAAACAGAGTTTTCCGATCGAAAAATATTGATTTTCAAGAATTCTACATATATCATTCCTATGAAAAATTAATTTTTTTTACATTTAAAATACATGGGAAACTTTAAGGCTATCCATTTTCGGTATAGCATAATCCTAGGAGGGTGCAAGCATGAAAATTCCCATTTTACTTTTTCACATGCATTTTGGTGGCACCCTAATGTACATACTTATATTTGCAAAAAATCAACGCTTTTCTGTTTTTAATGGTTGTCAATGAAAGGGCGATGAAAAATATATTTTATGAATATGATATTTTATGATATAGTTTAATCAGTGACACCTTTGTATAAAGCATCCGCTGTAAAGGCTGTGCGGATTATATTGTGATTATTGCTAAAGGGAAGTTCGTCAGCATTCTATGCGATATAGTTCAAAGGGGGCTAAGCTTAGCAAGAGGCTGGTGCGTGGGTATGGGCCTGAGCATCAATCTCTCCAAAACAGTTATTATCCCGTTTACCGAGAAAGAACACTTCCACGTAGGAGAAACATCACTTTGAATGGGGTAGCCGTAAAGGTTAAGGCTAATACTAGATTCCAGACTTCTGTGGAAGGCGCAGTTAGACCAATGGTCTTAATAACTTATGGGGCAGCTGCTTGGGTCTCTAGAACCACCCTTGCCACGGTAGCCAATAAGGGTATTTTCTGAATCTTTCGAAGTCTTAACACAGTACACAGAATGCACGGATTGCACAGTAAAAACTATTGCACCGTGCAAGGGCTCTACAACATTCAGAGAATACCCCGAATACCTCACCAAGCTTCAACGTCTGACGTGTGTGTGCATTACGGGTGTAATCCACACATGTCCGACAGCATCGCTGGAGGTGATTATTATTATTACTAAGACAAGCTAGGCTGCCAAATTCCATTAGTTTTGCCACCCAGAGTTGACAGGAAATTCAAAATAAAATTTTGCAGCAAGTCAAATTGAAGAATATCTCTTAAGAAGAGGCATATACAAGTGAACTCGCTGTAATGGTATACAGACAGCTTCAGAACTCCCTACGGCATTGGAGGTCTATGCCATTAGTCTGCATACAGAGTTTAACCTACGTAGAAATTACCTCTCATCATTTGAGGTCAAGTCCTTCTTGATTCTTGAGTGCATTGATAAGCTCAACATACTGGCGGAGTACAATGATATCCAACTAACTTTGGTACCAGGTCACATAGGAGTTTTGTTGAAATTTTGAAATTCCTGCCCGTAGTTTGTCTGTATGTAAAATATTAGTGGCATTGTGCTAGAGAGGATTAGGAAATTTTATTGCCGAAAATATTCTTGTAGCGAGTTGCCACCTATTTGAAAAATTGTATTCATTTAAAGTGATAAGATAAACACTGAATTAATAGGTCCAATTCCGTATTCCTCGGACTAAAACTAATAAAACTGTCAACAAATAAAAATTCGCTCAGAGAGAGAGGGCAAAACTGAAAAGTACGGCATCGCTTTCTAGTAAAAAACGGTAACTTCTGTCAACTTCAACATAACCTCAAAATTTTGGTTGTAAATTTTTGCTTATTTTGTATGAAAAACACTCTGCTCATACATGTAGATAACCAAAAACACTTTCAAATTCATAAGCATCCACTTAAACAAGTAATTAAATACTTTTCAACATGCATTAGCAGGATTCATATTTCTTTTGTTTACAATTTCGTTGTCAAAACACTACAGCTGATCGTTTGACACATTTACCAGACTTTACTAGCAAAAAGTCTACGAACTAAAATTGGTAAATTCTAATAGAGAGAGGACCTTATTTACGCTCTTTTTTGTCCTCTCAATAGCCAGAGAACCCAAATCAGATTTGCGCAGTTCATTCATTTAAAAAACAAAAAATTAGGTCTCTAAGGAAACGGGGCTGTTTGTTGGACTAAATAGTGAGTCGTTAAATAAGAGGACTTGGCCTCCAGTTGTGCAATAAGGTTTAATTTCTTTGAATAGAGTTGCTGCCTGTCTAAAAAATTAAAAGATCCACACCGTTCATTGCATTAAAATCATAAGGTGCCAAATGAAACGGTTTGGCCATTAGGTGTGCAATAAGGCTTTATTTTTTTAATATATATGTATATGTACTTACTTATGCACATTCAGCGCGTGGTGAAGCCTCGCGCATACGAAGCCGGCTAGTTAAAAATTAAGTACCTATGTTTCATAAATCTTTTTATACCCGAGCGCACTTGTGCACAAGGGTATTATAACTTTGTTCACATAACGGTTGTTTGTAACAGGCAAAACGAATCGAGATAGATATAGACAAATGTATACATAAATGATCAGAATGAAAAGAGAAATCGATTAAGCGGTGACTGTCTGTCCGTCCGTCCGTCCGTCCGTCCGTCTGTGCACACGATAACTCGAGTAAAAATTGAGATATCTTAACGAAACTTGGTACGTGAACTTCTTTTGGCCGTGGGACGGATGGTATTGAAAATGGGCGAAATCGGATAATAACCACGCCTACCTCCCATATAACGGTAATTTTAAGAAATACGAAAACTGCGATATTTTAGTAACTACTGAAGATAATTCACTCAAAATTGATACTTACAATGAGTTTCAGACGGAAAACATGAATATTATAAATTTTTGGAAAATGGGCGTAGCCACGCCCACTTATGGTTACATGTATATATCTTGGTAACCGCTGCACCAATTTCTTCCAAACTTAGCACAGTTATTGGCCTTCGCACAGCATACCAAATGGCCGAAAATTTTAAAAATCGGACAATAACCACGCCTACCTCCCATATAACGGTAATTTTCAGAAAAACGAAAACTGCGATATTTTAGTAAGTACTGAAGATAATTCACTCAAAATTGATATTTGCAATGAGTTTTAGACGAAAAATAAGAATATTACAAAATTTTGGCAAATGGGCGTAGCCACGCCCACTTATGGTTACATGCGTATATCTTGGTAACCGCTACACCAATTTCTTCCAAACTTGGCACAGTTGTTGGTCCTGGTACAGCATACCAACTGGCCGAAATTTTCTAAAATCGGACAATAACCACGCCCACATCCCATATAACGGTAATTTCGAGAAATACAAAATCTTCGATAAATCAGTATATATTGAAGCTAATTTATTCAAAATTGATGATTGCAACAATTCTTTACCAAGAAATACGTTTATGACAAAATTTTGGAAAATGGGCGTAGCACCGCCCACTTGTGATCACATATATGTATCTCGCTAACCGTTCTAGCAATTTGTACCAAGCTCGGTATGGTTATTGTGCTTGCCACATAAAAGCAAACCGTTGAAAATTGTTGAAATCGGACTAAAATTTAGGCCGCTTTTCATATAACGGTAAATTTCAGATATGCTTGAAATTTCAATATTTCGAAATTTAAGGACGCTAATTTACTTAAAATGTATACACCCCGGCTTATCATGTAGCGGTAGCTTTCGGAAAGGTGGAAAACATATATTTAATACTTGCGCCGGGTATTTAATGTTCGGCTCCGCCCGAACTTAGACTTTCTTACTTGTTCTTTTTTGAAAATCTCACTTCATAAGATTCTTCAAATCTATTTTATGTTTTACAATTAAGAGAGTTGTGGAAGAGAGTAACAACACAAAAATACTTTTAAGGCGCAGTGAAGCACGCCGTGTATTTGCTGGTTGTATATTAATATCAAACTAGAATATAATAAATATACAACATATTTGCACATAATTAATTAACACTTCCTGTTGTCCAAAAATTAATTTTTGGCAATAAAGTCAGCCAGCAGCGCTGTTGAAAACATCTGTATAAATTTAATTAAGTATAAATATCTCAACTTTTATGCAAACGTACTTTCTTACATTCATATGTATGCATGTATGTATTTTGGTTCACATGTTTTTAGTTATTGCGGGCGAGCAAGGTCATCTATCAAAATCAAATATAAGTTTCCTATTGTTGGCAGCTGTGAAGCGCACAAAAAAAAAATAGTTATACCTACAAGTATATTTGTGCAGATAGTTGAGTTTATTGGGGCTTATATTTATAGAGATTTATAATTGTAAATGTATGTATGTATGAATACTAATCTAGGCAATATAAATACATTATTATGTGTTCGTAAATATTTGCTGCTTTATTGGTATGCGAAAAGAATCTGTCTGTGGCGCTCAATTAATTGTTGATTTTCTTTATACATTTCATACTCGATCGCAAATTGAGCAACAACATTTTAAACGAACTTGCATTTGTACATTCATTGTTGTCATCGTAAACCGAAGCTGTACGGCATCGGCAAATTAGGTAATTCCGTTAGGTACATACGAGTGAGAAATTAAAAAAAAATTAAAAAGAAAACTATGCAGCAATTTATAATTAGATTGCTGATTCGCTTGATCTGCTAGCAAGCTTGCGAATGATCGAGGTGCTTAGTAAACTTAGCGAATTTTCGCAATTTTTGGTTAGATGTGATTGAATTTATTATTGTGTTTCATGCATATATGTAAACAGTGTGCGACATAATGATAAGGTCACCCTATTTGAATATTTTTTAAATTTAAATTATTATTAATAAAAAAATATATTTATATGTGCAGCCTTGGCCAAAAGTATTAGGCATTCCAATATATGATGATCTAAATTTTTTTTTTGTTTGTTTATTTAATGTTTAATATTTTTTGTAAAAGCCTAGCTCACTGTCTAGCAAAGGGCATATAAATCCAAATTCCAAACTTTGTCCCGAAAATATAAAAATTCTGCAAATTTTCACCAAAATTTCAAACTTTTTATTTGGGATCTTTAGAAAAAAAATTGGTATACAGTTTTGTAGCCCATTAAATTTAGGTTTAAGAAAGTACAAGTTTCAAGTTGTTAAAAAATCCCTCTGGTTTTTAATGATTTTTTGTGTTATGCGTATTTCTTCATGTGAAAAAATTCGAACATACTTTTTATGAAAGAAAATGCGTGCCAGCGTCAGCGAAAAAAATTAGGGACGAACGCAGGTAGGGGTTTTTTTATTTTCGAAGCCTAAAAATCAAAGCCTAAAGGTCAAGGATCTATATTTTTATAAAATTTGACCGCTATTTTTGGATTTTTATTTTTCAATAAATTTTTGATCGTTGGTTTTAAGTTTTATTTATTTTTTCGATCGTAAAAATTTAGATCGGCCATAAAACGCAGTCTCCATCGGTAAAAATGATCAAAAAATAAAAATCACAAACTAACGTTTTAATTTGACTTAAAAAAAATAAAAAAATAATAATAAAATATCGATTTTGCAATGATCTAAAAATAAAAATTTAATAATAAAAATATATATACATTAGGTTGCATCACTCTCAAAAAAAAAAACAATCGACACCGTTTTTTCATCGGGGTTATAAATTTATTATATTTTAAGGTCTTCCGCCAAAATATTTTCGAAAAATATTAAGATTTACGTAAGCTTTACCGATTTGAAAATACCTCCTAAAATCGATGTTTTTTAATAAATTAAACTTGTTTTAAAAAATCATTAAGATTCAAGAAGAAAACCTGCATAAAAATGTTTGAAAATCAAAATCAAAATAATGGGATTTTTTAAAGGTGACAAAATATAATAAACTTCGTGATTTTGGTGGAAAACCCACAACTTTTTTGGTGAGGCACACTAATACACATGCATACATATATGGATATATATAAATGCATATGTAATTTATGTAACAACAAAAAAAATTCAAATCGCCAACAAAGAAAAACCAAAGAAACCTGTGTTTGAAAAAATCATGTACATTTTTTCTCACTGTATTTTATTTATTTACGTCCACTGGCAATTTGTTAGCTGATATAGACACTAATTCTTTGCTGCTTTTTCATCCGATTTACATATTTCGCTTACAATCAAATTTATTGTTGAAAACATAGTTGCATGCAAATATTGCTAGTTCAGCGATTTCATCGACTTATTTATGATTATGATTACTTTGTGTTTTGCTATAAACTAGTCAAATTTATTAATTAAAACTGTCAGCTATGCAATATATTCGTACAACCATACATACACACACACATGGAGCTCATTAGCATTACCAACGCATAATTCTGTTAGTTATTCGCATTTGGTTGTGAATATTGAGTTAAGCTTTGTTTTTATACTACTACGTATGTAGTATTCTTGTTTGTGTAGAATTGTTTATTAAATTTTATATATTATGCTTGTTTGCCTATAATAACTGGGTGGCAAAACAATGACAGTAATAAACATAAAACACAATAAAAATCACAAAAAAGGTAGCCACGCCATAAATAATAGAAGTTTTTTTGCGAAATTAAAAATTTAGGAGACGGCAAATTAGTCGCGTGCTTGCGCAGCTTATTATTACCGATAAATACAATATGCATACTTATAGCATTAATTTTCAATAGAATTATTTATTTTAAAAATTAAATTCTGATTTATACATTTTTGATGCTCTGATAGAAAGCATAGAATTATTTTTGAAATATGTATGTGCCATGAGTTTCCTGATTTGGCGTTTGTGGAGGATTTTAAATAACATAGCTGAAAAGTGCCTACTCAATTACTGACTTTACTTTAGTATATATATATATTGCTCGTTTTTTATTTTCTTTTTAACATTTGTCGACCAAAAATAATGTCAATAATACTAGTTTTGGAAATAAATTTAAAAAATTTTAGCATGTTACATTAGCAGTAATTTATTTCAATAAAACTCAACATATTCAAACATATTGGAGATTTTCACATTTTTCTTCTTTTTAATCCCCTTCAAAATATTTTCAAATCGAAACCTTTATAAAGCTTTTTCCTCTGATACCCATATAGTGATACATATTTTATTTTATTTCCTGATTCGTTTAATCCAAGTTAAAAAAGCATTTTGATTGATATCCATATTGTAATAATTCATTCAAAATATTAAATAATTAGAATTTAATTTAATTTTTAAATAGGTGGCAACTCTTTCAAAACCACGAAATACTTTAAATGTTCAAACTAAAATTTTTTTAACTTTATTTTGGCGGCCATAAATTAATTTTTCATATAACTTATGCATAGTTTAATTTAATTCGACTTTTCACACAGGTGGCAGCACTCTTCACAATATTTTCACACTACAACCCTTTAAACCTATTTCGTCTGACACACATATTCCGATACATATTTCAATTTCCTAATTTCCTTTATTCAAGTTGGATTTAATATTGTAGGCAGCTGGCAACCCTCCTATATGTAGTTTAGAAATGAAGCCTTCAAACAGGTGGCACCCCCCTAAATAAATTGCAAAGTGAGCTTTCTTAAATCTGTTTTGTTTAATACCCACACTTTGTTACTCTGTCTTTTACCTAATCGAGCCAAAGAAATTGAATTTTTCAAACAGGTGGCAACTCTCTCTTTTTTTTTTGATAACCCATTTGACACCCGTATGGAGATATTTGATAGATCCTATCAATTTAATTTAATTTATATTTTTAGGTATTTTAGATTTTAGAGATAGAGTCCATCGATATCAAATTTTAAGCAGCTGCAAATAGATTTAGGAAAATTCAGCTAATTATAACCAAATTTTCGAACTTTTTAATCTAAATCCTTATAACATTTGGGGGTTTGCGTGTCTTATAGCTCATAAAATTTTAGTCTCATGAAGTGCAAGTTGATTAACATTTTTTTGCCGACGGATTTTGCACTTTTTTCTTATAAAATGCACTTTTTTCTTACAAAGTTTCAAAAAACCAACGCTAGTTTTTGTAAATTGCAGTTGTTATACATAAAAAACCGCAAAAGTAGTCACCGAAAAATTCTTAAAAATCATCAAACTAGTACTTGATTAGACAAAAATTGTTTGGGATATGAAACTGCGTACCTATAAATCTTCTAAACATGCAGATTAAAAAGCTCCAAATTTTGATGAAAATTTGTGGAATTTTCCTAAATTTTGTACAAAGGTTGAAACTTTAATTTACATAGTTTGGGTTAAACTTGGAAAGCATTTTTATAGAAAAATATAAAAAAAATTTACTTTAAAAACATTGTGAATATTAAAAAAACAAAAAAAATCAGTACATATTTCTTTATGTACTGTAGTCGTGTTAATAGAACTACTATCGCAGCAAATATTCATCTTTTCGGATTAGGATCACAACAATTTCACCGTTGTTTTCATCTAAATATTACTTAGCTATTAATATCAGAAATTAAATAAGAAATAATTAATTAATTTCGAAAAACATGGCAAAAATTTTGAAGCTGCAAATACCGAGAGCTTTTCGTAATAATTTGGACCACTCTCCGTTAAAACGCTTGCAACATACATATGTAACACATACAACAATTAGCAACACAATTTTTCACTTAATATTTGTTTTTGTTGCTTTTATGTGGTTTCGTTTCGCTCACAACAAACCGTAAAGTTATTTGTTGACATTATTAATTGTCATTTATTAACAATTACACAGATTCTTAACAAATCTTCTCTACATTTCATTTGCCTCCCACCATTTATCTTCGCTACAGATTATTTATAACATCAACATTTGAGTACAAACACATATACACATGTACATATGTATGTACGTATGCCTACTTAGATGCAGAACCACATAAATTTGTGTGCGTTTAAAAAATATGTATTCGCTTGAAATATTTTCGCTTTCAAATAACTGTATTATGACAAAACAGCATATTGATGCCATATGTTTTTGTATGCTGATCGTTGAAAGGGCGCTGGCGGTGGCGGTGGCGGCGGCGGCGGCGTCGCCCGGTGGTAGGCAGGGCGTATGAGTGACGTATGCTGTAGTAGTGTTTGTCAAATTGGCTGTGTTGCGTTGCTGGGGGAGATAGATGTGTTGTACTATATCTTTTAAGATTGCCGCTATTAGCATGCGCTTATACATAATTGTGGAATTTTTTATTTTAAGTAATTTTTTTTTATTTTTTTGTCACTAACGCTGCCACCTCACTTCACGTCGAGTTGCCAACGAGTAAATTTAATTTTTTACGATAGATATTCGCTTGCCTTTCATAAAATGTCGTTTTCATTATATTTATATCTTTTAATAGACTCTTAAGCTAATAAAAATTATTTTTCAGCCAGAAAATTGCGGGAACTTTGTCCTAGCGCTGGTGATTCTAAATAAATTTTCTAGGTAAATATTCGCTCGTTGTGTCGTTGAATGCTCACTACTTTGTATAATTTATGGCCTCAAAAGAGATGTATTTTCATAAATTGTACTACAGTATTCAGAATTTAAGAATTTATCTGCAATAGAGGCAGACTTTGTATTTCCTAAAACAATAACTCATTGCAGATTAAAATAGATTTTTATAAAATATTTAAGTGCATTTAATTATCTACTACATATCTATTTCATTTGGATCTACAAAAATACCTTGAGACAAAGACTTCGTAAAAACCCTTGCATTTCATGAAAAACCGCAATTATATTCAAAATCAGCATGAAAAAGTTTCTTAATGGTTTTTTTTCTTTTCAGAGAGAGAAGCTGCGAAATTGTATACTGTTGATTTTTTTTCTTTTATAAATGGGGACTTTCCCCGATATTTTTAATACTTCGGATATTTTCTGTGAAGCTTTCGCACCCTACCGGATTTTTTTCGTGTTTTCCTTCCAAGTAGAAGAGCGTAGCAATTCCTTTGTTTGTTTTTTTTTGGTACGAAATTTGGCTGAAATTTGTTTTTGGCAGAGAATAACCGAAAATGGTAGCTTTATATGTTTTATTGTTCGTCTGATCATAGGTGAATTTTTCGTAATTTTTTCGTAGCTTGTTTTGATTTTTCGATAATTTTCAGGATTTTAGGATTTTATTCGGGCTTTTCGGTATTTTTTTTTGGATCGAGAGAACTTCAGACCAGTACCAACTTTTGTACTCGCTCTCTCACTTTGACTAAGAAATAAAAGGTTATGATACTGATAAATACCAATACGAAATGTAATAAACTTCTATGCGGATGACCCCAAACTTGTTGGTAGTCGAAGAAGCAGATTTCCCAGATGAATTGAGGCTAAATACAATGGAGAACTCCACGGCATTGAGTTTTTAAGACTTCATATCTCTGACAGGCTGAAAGCTTTCTACATACACCAGGTCAATGGAAAGCCCCGAAACCGACTGCCGATGATCTTAAAACGAAATGGCCCAACATTATAGAGTTGAAAAAATATAGATATCTGGATACCAAGATATGGAGAATAATTGTAAAGTAGACGAATTTGGGGTCTCAAACAGAACTTAACTGCTCAGGAACAATTTTTTACAAGAGCATGCAATTGCTGATCCTTAAAGCATAAACAGACGGAAGATTTGATCCGGATCAACTTGGGAATTAACTGCAGTTGATCCGGATTAAGTCCGAGTTAAGCCGGGACATCGCTCCCGTCTGTTTAAGCTTTTACTGAGCACATCGACATCATCCGTAACAAAAACCGCGAAGTCATTTCTGACTTTTCCAAGTTGGATAGGGAAGCAAAGCTATCGGGCGTGGTCGTCAACGAAGGCAAGACGAAGTTTCTCCTGTCATCAAACAAACGTACAAACCCATACGAAAAGCACACTCTATAAGTCACTCAGAAGCATGGAGATTTTGCGGAAGATTTATGGGCCTTGACACCAATGCTTCAGCTTTGAAAGTCTTCAGTTCTGGCAAAACTGCGTTTCTAGTTCTTTTCTCTGACATCGATTCTTTTTAAAAGGCGGTTGAAATTTGAAAAATATGATAACTTCAAAAAATTATAAAAAAAAAAAATTAAATCAGTGCAATGTAGGAAAACAACGTGGGTATCAAATTAAAGAGAAAATTTAGTATAAATAAAGCAGGTTAAATATTTTGGAGCCTAAGTGCGAGTAGGTATTGAAAATGTCTAAGCGCAAGGGAGGAAATTTGTATCTATTGAACTTTAGGGTCTAAAAACAATACTAAATCAAAAAGTTACCTAAGGCCCGAGTGTTGTGAACAAACTAACAAACTATATAAACCAAAAAAAAAAAAAAAAAATTGAACAGAAATTCAAAATGACCTCAAGACAATTGATTTAGCGGGCAAAGTAAAACAAAAAAAAATAACATAAAATTATCTATAAATAGGCGACTGAAGTAAATATCTTGTATGTATTTATTTATGTATGTATGCGTACATACATAGCTACTTTTTGATATACGCATGCAACTATCATTAATGATACATGAAAGTATTTATGTTTGTATGTATGTATGTATATAGTATGTATGTAAATAAGTATAAGCAATTGTATGCATATGCTATACGCAAAGTATTTATTTTTCGGTCATTTTTGCTTTTGTGATCTGCTCTGTTGTTGAGATGGGTGACCTTGTGCCAGTTTGCTTTGCATGCAGTGATTTTGTTGCTTCTCAAACTTACTTGTTCATAATTTTACGTACATATACATACACACAGATGTTCGCAAGGCAGATAGCAAAATAAATATACCAATAAATATCATTGTGTATTTAGATAACATTTATGTACTTTTGCAGTATGAACAAATTTGTATAACTATATACTTGTGTATGTTTGTTTGTTTGGTTTGCCAAAATGACCTTACTTGTGTACTCCCACGAAAATTAAAGCAAGAAATTTGTTATTAAAAAAAAAAAATAATAGTTATTTGCAACTGAAATACATAACTAAAGAAAAAACTTGCAATACATTGATATAAAATAAAAGTACAAAGTGCGTACGGGCCCTAAATGAGGTCTGAATTAAATTACATATTAAACTCGAACCCTTACCGCTCAAAAGATGTAAGCGCCATTTTTTCAACTCAAGGAACATTTCTGCATCCAAAATAAAATTTTGAAAAGATGGCGCTTTCGGCTCGAAATAATTTTTTAATTTTCGTATTCACTTTTTTCTATGCAAAAAATCTAACTACAAACTTTAAAGCCATTTTTCTCCCGTTTTGAGTTTGTATTTTTTGAGTTACGACATTCTTCCAGCAAAGCAGCGATATGTGGAAGTACGTACGTACATATGCCTACAAATTTACATCCATATGTTCGCAAATACTTTTGTACAAATTTACATATTCTCTAAGCTTTGTGATCATCCAACCGATTTGTCGCTACTCGCCTAGCTTTTCAGAGATTTATGCTGATCGTTCGTGTTGTTTTATTAGGCATTTGGTCGTTTTGACAATTCAACGATTGGCCTGTAGTTGTGCGCGCACAGTCGGCGGTCGTCGATGGACCGAGACATAAAGTGACAAATTTGTGTTGTTCCAAACAATTCATTTGTTTGACATTATTTTTAAATTTGTATGCTATTTTTATAGACAGAAATTTTTATGCTTACTCGCATTGCTATTTTGTGGTGACTATGAATACAGTTACTTAAGCGTATGCAGATATTTATGAAGCTGTTCACACTTATGTTAACTTTAATAATATTCATATGTACATAAATATGAATTTTATTTAAATTATTTTGAATATTTGTTGGCTTGTGGTATCTACATAAATACGTGCTTAGGTACTTAGAAGTATTTAATTAGCTGTAGGGGTCCACTAGTTTTACATATCTGTAAGTTGATCTGGTGTCTAGAATTTTATTTCCTTTAAAAATTATTGATATATTTATCGAAATCTTTGAAACTTCGAGACAGTCCTGGACCTAATATGCCAGTTTCAATTGCACACTTAAAATTTTTATATCTCAGCGAGGAATAATCGAAATAAAAAAAAAAACAATAGCGCACATTTATAGTCGAAAAAAATCGACTCTAATGCTAGCTGGTTTTTTGATAAATATTCCATTGAAAAATATATCAAAAAGCTGCTACTAAATTTAGAGTCGACTTTTTTTACTATGAATATGCTCCAATATTTTTAAAAGCGCTTCAAGCTAAGAAAAAGTATATTTTCGGTTATATATGTAGAGTTGGGTGAAAATATTCGCATTACGAATTGTAAATGAATAAATTGTTGTTTTTGTTATTCGTAAATAATAAATAATTTAGTTTATTCAAAGAAAAATTATTCGTGTGGCAGATAAACTATTTTATTCTTTATTCGAATAGTTAGTGAAAATAAAACAAGTAATATTCGTGATAATTCAGCAAACAGAATTAAATTAACTGTGACCAAATACATATAGTCCTTCTAATTTTATTAGGCGAAAAAAGTTTTATTAACTAAAAGTGCATTTCCAATAACTATTCGTTTTCGTGAACTAAAAGATTTTTGACTTTAATTTTACGGAATTTTCACTTTCATTTGGTACGTATATTTTTAATTATACTGCACTGAATTTTTTAAATAATTTTTTTAATTATTAAGGGCCTTATTCTGTATCACGAACAATAGGCAAAACGAACGATTCGTTTGCAGACGACAACCTCTCTGATTGCGATTTTAAACTCTATCGGTCGTCTTCGTCTTGCTTTTCATACACTACGTTGCAGTGGTCTCGGTTGTGTTTAAACCGACTAAAATGATGCCCTCCGACTAATTTTTGAAGCATCCTCTGCAGGCGAATCGTTCGTGTTGCCTATCGTTCGTGATACAGAATAAGGCTGTAAGTCTTTTTTTCTAATTTCAAAGCCCTTAACAAAAATTTTGACGTCAGAGAAAAAAACTGAAAAACGCAGATTAGTTATATTTTGCCCATAGCTTCGGGAGTATATTGAGTGTCTCGTGTGTTTTGAAATCTTTCATTAGTGACAATGGAAATCGTTGCTGTGTCTTATAAATGAGTTTTTAAAAATAATTGAGAATAGCGAATAAAATCACGAATAATTTATTCACGAATACTTTTATTATGGATAAAATTGTATTCGAATAATGATCTAAATAACAATTTATTGTAATAATGCCTCACTCTATATAAGTTGTTGAAACTTTCCAAAAATTGAGACTGGATTTGGAAAAAAAATTATGGTCTTGTTTTGGGGTCTTTGATTTTCCAGAATTTTTTTTCCCTGTGTAATGAGCGTATTAGTTGTGTTCGATAACACAATTAGCCAACACCAGCCAACAATCAAAATCAAGAGCGTAAGCGAAATTTCTCTCCCAAAGAGAACAAAAAGCAAAAAAGTAAACGAACAGGAAATTAGCCATTACTTGCAAAAACCGGAAGAAGAAAACACACAAGCTGACTTTGTTTTTGTTTTAATTGTAAACAAACTGAAATTCATGTTGCCTCCATGGAAGGAATAAGGAAAGAGAACGTTCAATGTTCGCCTGGAATATTTCTAGAAGTAAAAACTAGTTAGTAGTCAATACTAAAACTCGAAAAAGTCAATTTTGTTTATTTACCAAAACGGTAACCATATGTTTTGTGAACATATGTTTTCGTGATGGATAATTTTTGCAGGCTAAAATTTTGTCAGTACAAAGTGAACGCTTGCTCTCTCAATTTTTGTATGTTGGATAATTTTTTGTCGTTATCGAACGCCACGCAGTAAAAATTTGGAAAAGCCATTACAATTTTTTGTGTTGTCGAACGCAACTATTATCTGAATAAACTTGTTTAAGGTTTTAACAAGTCGTAGTCTACTCAAGTAGACAAAAACTGTATATTTAAGTGGATTTTGATTTTGAACCAAACTATTTGTATGAGTGGTTTTCGGGTCGGTTTTTGTATACATGAATTTTTGCTAATATGCTCACTAAACAGTAGCTTTAAAGAGTTGTCTGCGTAGTTCATTGGTCAACTCATTTGCTTCCTCATTCTGTTCGATAACGTTATGTACAGGCACCCACCGAAGAGTGGCGTTTGAAAAAAAAAAACAAAACTTGAAAAGGTTAGGTTAGACATTAAACATTAAGTTTATTTTATTTTACACATACCCACTTCGGGAATAGAACAGAAGTATTTCAGGACCTTTTCGTGACTAATTTTGAATTACCCCAAAAGGATCCCGTGCTAGACTAAAAATTGATCTGAAGTAGTCCTGAAGTGGTTCTGAAAATGTCGCGAACTTGTCCCGAAAGGATTTGGAACAAGTCTTGAAACGGTCCGTTACTACTCCCAAACATGTTCCCAAACTGATACCGAAATCTTCCTGAAATAGTTCTGAGCTGGACTAGAAAAAATCCTGAACTAATCCTGAAATGGTCCTCAAATAGTCGTTGACTTGTATAGACATTTTCCTGAAAAATTCCCGAAGTGATCCCGAACAGGTCCCTTCCTGGAATCACTACGAAACTTGACAGACTCTAATTAAATCGCTGAGTTAATTGCTTTCACAGTTATCAAATAGTGGGACTCTAACCGCTTTTGGCGGTTAGTTGCTTGGCTAAGAATAACAGAATTACAACTACAGAAGTATTGCATAGAACGACAGATTCAAATTCCGCATTTATTGAATTCAGTTTCACGCTGTTTCAAAGTTCTACAATAGCTGGCATGTGTAATATTTTATAACACTTTATCTCGCTCACCGTTTAGTAATAATTTCTTAATTATTTATTACAAATTAAGTCGATGTCATTTCATTATTTACCGTATAAATGAATGCCAAATGTATATAAATTGCTCATGTCAGACTTATTCTGCTGTATCATACATACATATATACTCCATATTTACAATCAACAAAAATCGTATAAATTTTAATTAAAATATCAACAACATTGTTGCCTCCCTTTTGCTGTTGTTGCCATTTTTGCTGTTGCTGTTGCTGTTGTAGAACATGCACGTTTGTTGCTGGCGGCTGACTGACTGGTTGTTGCTTTACTGGCTGGCATGCCGGCTTATTTAATTTACAACGAAATAATTCATTTTTTATTTGCTATCTGATGCTGTTAAATTGGACATTAGAACTTGTTAACCTGTCTAATACCAATTAATGTTGTGATAAAATTTCGAAGCAGCAGCAACAAGTTGTTAACAGAATTATGAGTTGCGCACGCGCGAATGCGAAGAGAATGCTGACGAGAATGTATGTACACAAATACATACATAAGTAAGGGGAGAAGTTTGAAGTAAGTTTGAAGAACGCAAGGTGTGACGTAAGAGGTGCTGTTATGCGGCATTTCTTTCTGAATTGAACTCTGACTCTGTGGATTGGATTTGTACATAATTTTTTTTCAGTTTTAGTTTTTAATATGTGCAGCATGTATGTATGTATGTTTGTATATTGCCCTCGCTAGTAATCATGTTCATACTAACTAAATTATTATTAAAAAAAAAAAAAAAAATTTTGTTTTCAACTTTCATGTTTTACAACAAAATTTAATTAGTTCTCATCGCACTCTCGTAGTATTACATTTTAAATGATTTGCCTTGTAATCTGAATTGTTCACACTAATTAAAGTGTCCATCAGTTGTCAAGCCGCAATAATGTTCCTTGATTTTTACAATGATTTGACCTCTTTATATTTATTTTATTTTGTGTAAAGCGCCACTGCAGGATCTCATTAAAAATTATCTGTAAATGTAAAGTTTTCGGCTGTCATAAGTACAAGTGTTTGTGAGACTGGCAATAAAGGTGAATATTATATACATATGTATGTATCTGAAAAATATTGTATAAAATTCAAAAGTAAAAAATAATAATTTAAGAGCTTTTACTATGTGTACTACCACTCTAGCAAATATCTTAACCTCCTTAAGTTTGTTCTTTAGAAAAAATTCCGACAACTTACAAGCAAACAAAGAAATTCGCCGTACACCACTGAGACAAAATATTTTTGCGAATAAAGTTCGAATAATTTTTTTTTTTGCCAAACCTTAGGTCTCCCTTTTTAATTTTTGGGTGCCACCTTCGTTCGACAATTAAATTTTTTTCTATAGTTATCAAACAAAACTTCCTTAGCAAACGTTTAATGATTTTTGGAGAAATGTTCTCCTCGACACAGAAATTTCCATATACGAGTGTTATACTTTAAGATCTGACTGTAAATGGCAATAATATGACGAAAATGGGAAAAGGCGAACTCTGCGTTCGGCAGAAGAGAAGCAGTGTTTTTCGATCGAAAAATATTGATTTTCATGAATTCTATATCACTTTTACGAAAACTTGACTTTCCAATATAAAATACATGGAAAGCTTTGAGCGCTTTGAGCGACCTCCAAATATTTTTTTATTAAAAGAAAAACGGGTAAATTTTTTTCGACATAGAACAATCCTGGGGGTGAGAGAATTCAAATTAAGAATACATAAAATTTTTTTTTCAGCCAATAAAAAATTTACTAAATTTTATAGAAAATAACGAAAAGAAAATGGTCAAGGTTTTGTTTTGGGTATAGTTTTGATCTTCTAATTTTACAATTAGTCCTGATTTTTGAGCAATTTTTTCAAAAAAATCAAAGACATATTTTTGAAGCTTGGCATATTTCTTAAATTAGGTTAGGTTAGGTTTTGTTGGCGTGGAAAATGATCGGTTGGAAACCTCATCAGTATCTGATGATGTGACTTGTTCAGTTTTAGCACCTATGTAAAACTTGTTCTCTAGACCGCCGGCGGTCAACTCGAGTTCAAAAAGGCCTAGCCACCTTACGTTTTCAGGTTTTCGCCCAGTGCTCGCCGAGCTGAATAAAAGCCCACATCTAGCTAATGGAGCCCATACAATTTACGTTTCTTCAAGAGTGCCCTGTGTTGATGGCTCATCGGCCAAGAAGTTTTACGCTATATCGATGTGACCTGCAACAGAAGTAAGCTTGGTATCTTATTGCTCCGATACGATCGAGAAATCCGCTAACCGCTTTCTAGGCCAACATTAAAGAACTTAGTGCTCTGATTTCCCCCTTGATATGAGAATAGATTTTAACCTCACTTTGTATCTCTCTGCAATTAACTATCTCGCTTCTGATCTGAAATTTAGCCGAACCACTTGAAAGTTAAATTTACTGCAGCAATTTAAATTCATTTCACTTCTATTGTTTGAAAGACGCCATAACATTATTTTTCAGTCTTTTGATTCGACTTCAGGTGAAGCATTTTGTAACCATTATTTTTCTCTTCATACATAATTTCTTTACTAGCAGAGGTCGTAACTTCTCAACACACATTTTGTCTTTAAATTCTCTATCTATTTCCTAGAATCAATACTAGAATCAACTTTAACTCCCAAATTTGGGAAATAGCATTTAAATGAACACAGCCGCACTTTACTCTTTTATAGGCAATAACTTCATCTGCCATGGTCTGGAAAAAATGAACATATGTATGTATGTATGTAGCTGCGCTATGAGTTCAATCAACCATCGCAGTCACATGCTAATATATATGTACATACCTATGTCTGTACGTACTTTGTGCATTATCCACGCAATTTTTCATCCCAAATTTTGCCACTCTTTCATTCACCAATTTCCTTGTTATTGTATCTATTCTAAATTTTTACTTCTTTTATACGTCCATTTTAAGTGGTCGCTGATTTTTGGGTCATCGATCGAAGAACATTAAAATTTATTTATTTTTTGTACCAATATACTTCATTGACTGCTGTGTGATCGGATCGTTTTATTTTTGATCGTTACTTGGATTGATTGCTTTAACCATATTTAGTTTTTTTTTTTTTGTTAATCGAACATTGCGGTTCGCTGACCATTCTGTTCTAATTTGGCTGTTTGTTTTAATTTCGTTGGCTTATCCCATTGTACACTTTTCTCTTAACAGTTATGTTTACATTCGTCGTTGTTGTAATCATTTAGACAACATTGTTAACAGTTATTTACTTAGATAAATGCATTCGTATAGCTATATTGGGAAGAAGATAGTTCAGTTGTTTGTTTTTGGTAATTTACATTTATTAAGAGAATGTTCGTTCACATTCTCTGCTTTCTCTAAACAAAGAAAGGTGCCAGTATTGACTGCTTTTTGCTTCAGTAACGCTTTATTTTTAGATACAAATTTAGTTGACTTTTCTTTGTTACACCGCCTGATGGCATTCTTTCCAAGTAGATTTTTGTGTCGATTACCAGTTTGTCTGCAATTTTTTTTGTTGTATATTTTACATTTCAATACTCTTCTTTTTGGTTTTTATACAAGCTTAAGTGGAATTCGTAATTTAAGGTAATATAACAAAGAAAAAAATTTTAAATCTACTTTGGGTTTTGTAGCATCTAATTTTGGTTATGTTGATAAAGGTATTTAAAAATCAGATCAGAGATGCTCAAAGAAAAATTATGGGCGGCCGCATTTTAAGTTCGCCGTTAGGCGATCAAAAACACCGTACACAGCGACTGTAAAACGATAGTTCAATGAGTTGGATCGCTGTCTTCGTTCTCTCCTCGTTGAACTTCGCATAGACTATCCAAGAATGGCTGTAATGTTATAGTGAAAAGATCTGTTCCAAGAATGAAAGTTAGTAGGAGGTAGATATCACCCCTAAAGCTCCTCCGGTCTAAATTTTTTGTCGATGGATAGCCCCCTGAAAAAAGACCCCTTCGACCTAACTGCGACTCGCAAGTTCGAAGATCACCGGTGCTTCCTTGCAACTTCTGTCTGTCGTACACTTTCTCCCAAGAGGAAAGTGAAGTGAGTGACGAAAATGCTTATTGGTGCCAGTCTAGCCACGTAGCGCTCCGTATCATGGACAAGATCGAAACATCCAAGAAATGTAGGATCTCCGAATCCTGGCCCTAAATCTGGCCACAGTCCTTGCCGCGGCAGACTTAACTATGAAGTCGATGGGGCGATATTCAAGAAAGGAGTTGGGTGTCACAGAAATAATGGTCCTAACTGCGCCAATAATTCCAATAAGGGTGTCTTGCTTAAAATTTCAGGAAAGGGTAATCTTTTTGGCGCATTTTTCCAGATGTGGACCCCATACACTACCACTACCTAAACTAAGGGTTGATTGAGTCACTAAGTCAGCCCTCATTTAAAGGGCAATCATTCGCCAGTTTCCACCCACCAGCTCCTAGGGCTGATTGTTTGCGACCACAATCCAAAAAAAAAACATATTCTTGTGGCGTACCCCTGTTCACAGTACACCAGATGGTGGAACTTTTTCGTTACGACCGTCCTCCCTAAATTGTCATTTAGATTTGTTTAAAAACCAATTATATTTTGTTCATGCTTGCATAATAAGGAAAGTTTAGTTGACTCTTTCCAAGTGCACACGCACTCGCCAGCAATTGATTAGTTCATTGAAGTGCTTATTTACATACCTGCTTGGCAGTCTCATGGCATTCATCCCTACTCTCCACCAGAGCCATCTGTTAAAAGTGTATTTTTGGATTCAGCCAAAATATTTTCCACACAATTTTCAACATATTTTATACTTACAATCAGTGCGTACATCAGGCTACACTGGTTCGAAATCCCTTATTGCTGGTGTAAATTCTGAAGGTGCAAATACAGATAGTTTTAGATCAATATGAGATGCTGACTAATATTTAAAGCAAAAATAAAAAATAAATCTACGAAATTTTCTTTGATGGAATGTCCGGTGTGCCAGAAAAATTACCGAGCATATTGTTCGTTTTTCATAATCGAGTCACTATTACGTAGAAATACTAGACTTCGGGTCATTTTACTAGTATATAGCTTGCTGTAATAATGGTAATGTTGATGTGAGCGTAGCTCTACAGGCCCTTTGCACCGCCATCAGATTTGGTCTATTCAACTTCATTTGTTTAATAAACGCGGAAATTATATAAGCCCTTGGTGCGAAATCGACATCGAGTTGACTTCGCTAGGCATATATAAAATCGTTAAAAACCGTACCGTAAGGTGTTTTGGAGCCATCGTTATACAGTATACAGTCCGTTTAGCTGCATTTACTTCCACTGCAAATGATTTGGTGCAGCCGAAAAGAGCGCTCTCAGGCTGAGAGAAGCCAAATCCTGGACGGCAAGCAATTTCGAGCATGCAACACTAACTACTGAAGAAAATAAAAAGGGGCCAGCTAAATGGAATTAAAGCTGACATAGAAGCCAGCACTGATTACATTACGCCTATTTAGGATTTCTATATGAAGATACAAATTAGCTTCCCGACCAGAGAATAATGGGATGCAGGACTTCCAGTAGCAGAGGGGGATGGAACAAGAAACCATAGCCGGTGTATAATCGGAAGAACTGCAGATCAACCGGTCCTTTCCTCTGCCGAATGACTGCAGTGTCTTCCAAGTGGAGATCTGCGCAATAGAGAGGGTGGCTAGTCTTTTACTTAGTGCTAGAGTTCCAGAAGACAAAGCTACTATGTTTGTCGACAGTCAGGAGCACTGAATGCAACAGGATCTAAAATAGTGAAATCGGGAATTGTATGGAAATGTTGCCCCACGCTGGCGGCACTGAGCCGTATCAACGTCTCATAGCAATATTGAAGGGAATGAATCGCCTGATGAGATGGCCAGATGTGGCTCAGAGATGCTAATAGAAGAAGCGGAGAGCTCCGTACTACACCGCGGCCATGACGAATGACTTGTGGAAGAAACGCGAAGACTGTGAGACCACAAGATTATTATGGCCGCGGTTTAGTAGGCAAAATACAGGGGAAATACTGAAACTCAATAGATCTGCTGTAAGAGTCCTTACCAGCGTCATCACAGGACAGTGTGCTGTAGCACCAATGCTTCAACGGTGGCGTATACCAACAAGTATTTACTCTCTGCAGAGGTTGTCGTGATGAGTGAGGATGATGAAAAGTCAATTGATCACTATATGTGTCGATGTACAGGTCTATAGACGAAGCGACCTAAGCACTTAGTAGGTTCAAGCTTCCTCAACAGTCTGCACGAGTTAGGAGAGGTGGAACTATAGGGTCTCCTGGGCTTCATCAGGAATAGTAATTGGTTCAGCAGAATATTGACTTAAAGCTACTCTTTCGATTATAGGTACGTGTCTCCTCCTGACACTCACTGAAAGAGGGCACTCACAGTGTATAATTCTGTCTCCAAGTGAAAGCATGGAATAAGCCACAACCCGCCCTGCTAACCTAACCTTACCTAAGCGAAATGTGCAACATAGCGGGAAAACCAAAACGCTGATTTGTTTTGTTTTAGATTTTAAAATTTGTTTACTGTTTTACATGCAATTTTTTTTTTAAAAGAATTTAATGCGAATAAGGCCTTTTTAACACTAGTCTCTATAGGGGCATTATTATTTTCTTCTGGGTCTTCAACGCCACTACTGATTTCAAAAATAGGGCTGTTAAATGGAAAAGGGTTGCTCAGCGAAAATGCAGCTAAAAGTTTAAGTTTCGTACAAAATCCATTTCACGAAGCAGTATTGTGTCAAAATTATGCTTGTAAGCGGAAAATGCACCAAAGAGAATAGGCAGTTGAGTGGAATATCATTTTTGTGAGTCGTAGTTAGGCCACGTAGAGTTGCTGCTCCAATCTTCACGAGTATGAAATGTGATCTTTCACCTCTTCGTAAAACAAATTGATCATCCATCATTTTGGCCCGAATGGCCTCCTTCCTTTTTAAGATTTCAAGTTGTACGGCAAGGTTGCCTTGTTTGAATTTACTCTTCCTGTGTAGCACGACTGGTTGCGTACTGTCGGGCTGAAAAGAGAATTTCTTCTATTGAATATAATTCGATATTTAATGAAACTTAACGTTAAGTTTTTGTCAATGTCCTTCTTTCATACATATATTTCATTATAGAATTTCATATCTCGCAAGCGATTTCACCCAAAAATATAGGATTTCAATCCAATGTGCCACGATCACTTATTTAATATACTTACTCGTACAGTGTTGCGTGCTGGCGTTAGCTGCTGATTTTTATAAGTATCATGTCTATACATTGTTGACGCGCTTGTTGCTATTAGTGTTACCACAGAGACCATCTCTCTTCCCTCTCTGTTTTATTGGTTTTGCGTGTTTTAATTTAAGCTCTTTGATACATATGGTTTGGAGTAAATACGCACTTACCAAGTGAAAATTGCATAAAAAACTTTTTATTGGCATTTTTCTGTTTGCTTTGCGGTAGCCGTGTGAACACGAGTCGCTTTGTAGTTTCGACGCTAAATACAGTAAAATACATGCTTGTGGTATATATTAGAATAGTGCTACAATTAAGAATGTTTGTATGTACATAAGTATATAACAGTATATTACACTTGCCGAGGGTCCATTTAGCGCTCAGAGCACAATGGTTATTTGTCAATGAATCTATTTATGTAATAATGGAGTATTTTAAAGATCTCCCTAAGAATTTGGATGGAGAATGCCTTAGTGTAGAGTTTATCGTCTCTTCCTCGGATTCATAAAGAGATGTTCAGGCCTTAGCTAATTCATCAGCCCTCTAAATTCTGTATTTGTTTCTGTAGCCGGATGCCCTACGTGTATTTGCACTCTCTTACTATTTTTGACTTTGTTACCGGCAAGACTAGCACCAGAAGTGTTAGAAATTCTGCTTGGCTATCTGAGAAAATGTACGCTTTCGTAGCACTCCTTCGCAGTTTAATTCAGACTGTATAAATCTTCACGGATTCCGAAATAGGTAAGATGTATTCGATTTTCCTCGAAAGCTTAAGAGTGTCCAACAATGGTCCGATATGGTTGTTTTATTGCATACAGTCTACAGTCTTCGGCGAAAATACAATCCGTTGTTAGAGTGATGTCCAGTACCTCTTCCCATCACGCAAATCTTTAGAAGCTGTGTAATATAAAAGTCGGCTACGTCAGATAGTGTGTCTCGCCTTTGCGTCACATCATATCAGATTTTTTTCCCTCTGACTTTGCGCGATGAGTTGTTCCAACTTGTCGTTTGGAACCCTCCATCTCCACTTTCACCACGGTTAAGTCTGCTGTGCTGTAATGCACAGATAAATGCATTGATACCTTTTTTGATTAGAATGCGCGTTCTCGATTTACCTGGGCTTCTGAGTTAGGCTGAGGTCGATACTTCCTCCTCTCCGTGAAGGATTTGCAGATTTTTCATCGCATTTATTAAGTGCTACAGATTAATATGTACGTAACTTAACAGCGTCGAAGCTTATATCGACGATGTTGATATTTTCAGCAACTAGCTTGCATTGTCGACCTCCTCAGTGCTGTTTTCATCAGGCGACTTGTCGGTTTGGAGGATCTTCATCTTCGCCATGCGAAAGTGAATTTCGTTGTCGGCCTTTGACAGAGCCTCTATTGATTTCTCGAAAACGCCCAAGAGTAGGGTTCTGCTTGTTGTGTTTGGTGCCTCAACATTGATGAGTTGGTAATATCCTACGATCGGTATGTCTTTATTCTGAAGCCTTAGGCATCTCAGCAGCTTCTTACCTGGTTCCTCCAGAGGGATTAGCCGGACACGTCCACGCGGTCTCTTTGGGACGTCCTTTGCTGGAATCAGCCTTAGTTTAAGGCCGACGAATGCTTCGCTTATTTAAGCAGCACACTCAGCGAGAAAGACCAAAGAGGCTTGGTGCGCGCATCTGATAGCCCTGCATTCTCCAAAAAATCGAGAGAGAAAACCTACTTCAAATCTGTGTAGAATCCTGCTTATTTGTCTCCAGCCTGCGGTATTGGACGCATTTTTTACATCGAGGTGACAAGCAAGGAGTATTCCTTTGCTCTTCACTTCCATCTTTGACCACTTATTGCATCTTCCGCCAACTGTTTAAGTAATCTGGCTGGGTCTACTATGGATCGTCCCTTCCTGATACCGAACTCTGTCTATGAAATGCCTCCTCTGTCCTCGATTACTTCTGAACGTCTTTCACCGTTTATACGTTCGACAATTTTCTAGTCATATCCAACATTCTTAAAGGACGGTATGCTGATGGATCTCCTGGTGGCTTTTCAGAGGTACTTGCTATTACTTCCTAGATTCCAGAAGGTCCCTGGCTCGAATACAGTCAGACGCAACATGTTGAAGTAATAATAAACATTTTTGTTTTTTGTTTTTGTTTTCGAGCTTTGAAAAACCCATCTGTGAAGTGCAGAACGAAAGCGTATTCAAGCGAAAAAAATCGCCAAATAATACGACTTGCCATTGCGGAAGTGTTCGCTTAGCCAATGCCAAATCTTATTTTTTTCTCAGTGTTTTATTGCTATATTTATCGAAAAAACTATCGGCGGGATTATCTATAGATCAACTATTTGACAGCAAAAAAAATTACATTTATGTTATTCTGTTTTCCTTTATCTTCAAACAACAAATCAATAGTAACATCCAAGAAAATATCGATAACAAAACCGATAAAAATATCGATAACAAAATCGATGGCAAATTCGATACAAATTTCTATAGCAAAATCGATAATGATATTGGTAGCAAAATCGATAAAAAAATCGGTAAATAAGCGACTAAAAAATCGACAAATAATTGATAGCAAAATAGGTGACAAAATCGATAAAAATATCGATAACAAAATCGATAGCAGAACCAATATAGTATCGACAAAAAAATCGATAGCAAAATCGTTAAAAATATCGATTACAAAATCGATACTAATATCGATTATTATATCGATAACTTCCGGAAACATCGATAACAATATCTATAAAAATTTGGATAAAGTCGATAAAAATATCGATAACAAATCCGATAAAAATTTCGATTATTATATCGATATGTCCCGAGAATTCCGAAAATCCCAAAATAGTTCCCAGATTGAGACTCTATGTCTCTTTCTTTTCTTTATAATTACCATTATTTTAATCTTTCTTCCTCTATCGTTATCTTTACTTTTATCGGTATCCTCATCCTTATCATTTTCTTTATACTTATCTTTGTCTTTACTTGTATTACTTTTATGTTTATCATTTTCTTCATCTGCATATTCCTCTTAACCTTTGCCCTTATATAAGTAAAGTGTTTGGATTTACCTTCATTTTTGCTTTTATCTTTACACGTCTTTGTTTTTTGTTTTTATTTTTACCTTTTCAGTTTATCCTTTTCTTTATCTATCTATGTACGTGCTCACATTTACTTTCATTCTTGCATTTCTTTTTGTAAGTGTTATTCTTTAACCTTTTATTGGCAAGGTTTTGTTAAATTAATACCATGTGCATACACTCAAGAGGAACTTGTTTCAGCCCCAACCATTTCCGTTGCACAATTTCCGTTGCACCATTTCCGTTGCATCATTTCCGTTGCACCATTTCCGTGTGCAATTGCCGTTGAATTTTCCAATTTACTCCCAACCAACCAACCGCCGCTAAAGAAGTTTCACTGCAAAAATATATGTATGTGTTCATAAATACTTATGTATGGAAATTTACCTGCAATAATGTGTAATTTTCTGATGCACTTGTTCGCCGTGAGCGTACAAATTTCTGCATATGACCCGATTGATGAGTGGCTACCCCAAATCGCCTAACAATAAATGTCTGCCACTTTGCTGCGTGCGAATTGCAATGTTTTATTAGCTCAAATTGTGCACACGCATTACCAGTGCAAAAACAAATTTTTTGCCGGTTGTTGAAAGAGGCAACATACATACATAATAAAATGTTCACTACAGGCGGGGCAAGCGAAAGAGATGCGGCAGAGGTACAAAAAAGTAAAACTAAAGCCCTATACGCTCGCGCTGAAAACCATACTGAATTTAGTTGCGAATGCGTGCAACATTGCAATAAATTTGTTGCATGTTTAAAATTGTGTGCGCGAATAGAAATGTCAGTGGTTAAAAATAAAACGTCAGCAGTATTAATGGTGGCAAATGAGCGAATGTGGCATGCAAAGGTATCCGTAATTACGTGTATGTGTGCATATGTATGTATATATATATATATATATATATATATATATATATAT
>NW_023458565.1:18480390-18517356 GCF_013731165.1 Rhagoletis pomonella
ATATATATATATATATATATATATATATATATATATATATACATACTATACTACATATAGTACTAGTACATTCATAAATCTGAAATTAAATGCAAAACTTACAAAATTTTATATGGAATGTAATTGACATGAATTACGAATGCATAAATATACATACATACATATATGTACATATATGTAGACTTTCTGCACATACAATTTTTAGCCATCGCTTAACTTCAGTTAAGTTCGCTGGCGTGAGTTCCTTTGATGACGCGAGGTTAAAGGCTTCAAATGGTGTAAATATATACGCAGTTGTGTCGTAGCCGGATTTTTTCAGACACGCAATGCTTTTACTTTTGAGTGCCATTTACAGCCGCAGAAATTATTTACACTGCAATAAGGAAGCAATATGACTTGTTTTTTTTAAATTACGCGCTTTGCTATTTTTGTTAATTACCGTTAGTTGGTTTTAACGTTCACCTACCGTACAATTGCTAATTGGTAAAAGACTTTAAATTTACAAAAATAAAATAAGTGTGCCTAATGACCTTCGTACCTGATCCTACATTATAAAACTTGCGTCTCAAAATTGATTGGATTGAAAGAATGCATTTTACGGTTTTCGAACCGAATAGTAGAGCTACGACAAGGGGGATGAGTAATGTACGAAGACGAATACGCCATGAAGGCCAAGACGAATACAAGGACATACATAGATATGTGAAGATAAACATAAGGATGAAGGCGAAGAGCAAGACGAAGACGAAAACGGTTATGAAGACGAATGACGATTACGAATACGAAGGCGAAGGCGAATACGAAAACGAAGACGAATGCCCAACACGAAGACGACTAATAAATCGAAGGTGAGTGCGAAAAAGCAGACGAATACGAAGCCAGCGCTTAAAACGAATACGAAGACAAATACTGAGATTGATGTGAAAAAGAAGACGGTGATGAATACGAAGACGATCCGAAGACGAATATGAATACGGTGACCTAAACTAATACGAATGCGAATATGAAGAAAAATGGAAGACAAGGAATAAGAATAAGGTTAACTAACTAAAAGTTTACAGGGCAATTCTGACAACGGTCTTTGAAGTCACCACAGTCTTTCGAAAGACAGAAGTATTCGTAAGCGAATTGCCAATTCTGGCAACTTTCTTTAAAGCGCTTTTCTGTCTTTAAAAAAACGAATTAAGACTATGGACTAATGAGACTGATAAAGACTAATATTCTGTTTGGCTTTTAGCAAGAAGTTTTCTAAAAGTTTAATTCAATAATAAAAAAAATATATATTGTTTTCTATTTAATAAAAAATGTCAAAAAATTAAAATCAAAAAACAATTAAAAAAATTTCAAAAAAAATGGAAAAAATTTAATTAGTTCCTAAAAAGCAAATAAAGTTCAAAAAATTTCTTTCGTTTTAAAAATACAAGAACATTAAATAAAAAATTATCTTTATTACAAAAAAAAAAACAAAAAGGAAGAAATTAAAAAAAATTTTTTTTTAATAAAACTTAAAAAATAAAGGCAATCTAAATTAAAAGGATGATAAATTTAACTAAAAAAGAGGAAGAGAATACATGTTTCTGAAAATTAAATGATTCTTAAAATAATATTTTTATTTAAATTAAGGAAAAGAGAATAAATAAAATAAGTTTTTAAAAATTAAAAAAAAAATTAAAATATATACGCATGATTGTATGTGTTAAAGAGATGCAAAAAAACTAACCCAGCGAATTTATGACCTAAAAAAGACCTATTAACATTCAATTTTTTTTAAATTAAAAGTACCATACATATTGAACCGTTTGAGGTAGAAATTTTTGTAGGCATATTTTCTTGTGGGAATTAAATTCTCTAAAAAACGACCCTGAAGTTAATTGTATGTATGTATATATGTATACTGTATGTACATTTTTTTAAGAATCAAAAATTAAATGAACATTAAATTAAAATAGAAAAAAAGAAATCAATTCAAAAAATTCCGCTGCCCCAGGGCTTTAACCTTGGAACTCTGCAATGGCACACCGGTGCTTTGGTCACTCGTCCAATGCGAATGCTGGAGCCGCACAAGCAAAGTTACATACAAGTGCTTTGTATCAAAAAAGCTTTTCGCCATTAAAACTGGTAAGAGAGCCTTTTTTGTAAGACTTCTGTACCAGAATAAGCAAATTTTGTATCTTGCCTTCTGTCTTTCAATTGTCTTTTAAAAGACTTTCAACTATCTTAGCTCTGTTAATATGAATTTCGGCAATGCGAAAGAAACTAAAAATTAATGTGGCGAAAAAATTTTTGTTTTTTATTTATATATAAATATTTTTTGTTACGGTTTCTGTTTTTTCAGAACAGCTTTTACGTTTTGGCATTTTGTTTCGCTGCGTAATTTTATTTTTAGTTGTTTGTTTCTGCTACTTTAAGGCCAGTATGCAGCTCTCAAGAAAACGGCCAAGAAAAAAATTGCCGTCATTTCGTGTGTGTGTCGAAGGAATTTTGACATCTGATACTTCACAGCCTGTTGCCTCACTCTTTCCTCCGGAAATAATGGAACGGGCATATATTTCTGTTGCAAACATGCCTTGCGCTCTTTTTCACAAAAAAAACGTTGGAAAACCGTAGCAGAAAGCGTAGCAAATTTCTTATGAACTGCGTACTGCCTTAAGGAAATTTGACACAAGAAAATTTCTTAGCCATTTCTTGTACGTCATTTTATATGAAGTTTTCGCTTTCTCGAGACCCTTTAAAAAAACTGGAAAAACGATCGAATTTCGACAGTAAAATACAGTCCTAATATACATAGTACAAAACCTTTATTACGGTATCACAACGGGCACATGACGACCTTTGCTTTCGTGCAACTGGCTGTAGTTAAGTGTATTTCATTTCAACGATGGAGGAGAGCAATAACGATAACCTAATATTGATAACGGTGGCGATACGACAGCGCTCATAAGAATCATATTCGCGTTGAAAAAATTTAACTATTTAAAAGAGCAGCTCAAAGGCTTAAACTGCATAATAGAAGTAATTTCGGTGAAAAATTGCAAACTTAAAAAAATTCAATTAAAAATGTATAACGAATATAAAACATTAAAGAGGGTTAAACCAATTTTATGGGGGATTGCCCAACATTAAATAAATATTACATATAAATAATCCCATTAAGTCCCTGACATAATCAGAAACATTCATGGCTAAGTGTTAAAAATAATTTAATAACTTCTTTCTCCGAATCAGTGAAAAGCATTTAGCAACTTCTCACATATTTCATCTGACTATTACATCATAAAGCGATTAGCTAATTATTTTAAGGCGATTTAGAAAAAAAATATTTCATTATGAATAAATACTCGTGTAAGACGCAATAAATTATTGCCTTTTGTTTTTTTTCTTTTTTTTTGCATAATTAAAAACGCTAATATGGACTGAAATCAAAGCGTGTGAAACATACGACTAAAATAAATGAGCTGAAAAAGAGTACGATAAAAAATTGAAATTTATTTTTGACAGAAACCGGCAATTTGCTAAGTTTTCAGCAGCGCACCTACTCAAACAGCCAAATACGACTAAGCCCAGTGTACGAGCGCCGAAATCCACACCAACAAAGCTGTGCAAGAGAATTTGTTTATTATGTACTTAAAATATTTAAATAACTTTAGCTGTGAGCAGCAGAGAAGGTGCGTGGAATCATTGTACGGCAGCAATGAAAAAATAAATAAATAAATAATAAAAATAAAAAAACGGCAGCAAAGGTGAATAAAAACTTACTGAAGCACAAAAGCGGCTACATAAATAATGTCTGGATATATGTATGTATAAATTAGTGCGCATGTATGCACATTAAGGTGGTCCAAAAAAAAAACTATTTTTATGAAATTATTCGTAAAACAATAAGGGAGTTCACGATTTGTAGAGATGTTTTATTTATTGAAAACAAACCTCATTTGGAGGTGGCTCAAAGCGATTTTATTTCAACCAGGGAACGAAATACGAAGATTTTTATATTTTTAGATTATTGAAAAATCGTTATTTTTTATTTTTATTACTTGTCGTTTTTACTGTTTAAAACCGAAAGAATAACAATCATAAAACTATGGTTAAATTTCATCGGGAAAGTAGAAATCAAATTTTCAGGGTTAAATTAAAATGTTTGCTATGAGGATCATATTAATGTACAAAAATTAAATTCTAGTTAAGTAGCGCGGCTTTTTCAGGGTCAGGAAACTGTTGTCTGTGGCTTGCATCTAAACGAAAAATATATGTACTATTTTTACTCTTCATCCTTGTTAAGCGTTTGGTTATATTTTTTTAATCAAACAAACAAAGTCGTAGCATTAATTTTCTTTTTGATGCAAAAATGCATCTAGATGCTCTAGGAATATTTCTGCATCAAAAAGAAACTTTTGAATGAAATGTCGCGTATGTTATTTTAGCGGCTAGGGCACGAAACATAACAAAATATTTTTCACTTAAATTTCTGCCCTAAAACCGGCCGTAAGTGTTTGATCGCTCTTTTCTTGTATTGAATTTTCACCTTCTGCTCACACTCTTGCCTTTACCTTCACCGGGCCTCATTTATTTGCTGTATTCAATTGCACCTATATTGCAAGAAAAACACCTTCCCTTTATTTCTGTAGAAACGTCCTGCCGTCTTCGTTGCTCATTTTAAATATTGCATCCGCTGCAGCTACGTCAATCATTTTTATCGTATATCATTTTTAGAACCTTCGCGATTAGCACCTTGAGGGCTACGAATCATTTTACGAAAAGTTGTTTTTTTCCCATATAAAATACATGGAAAAATTTGTGCGACTTCTAAATATTTTTTAATTTCAATAGAAATTAAAATAGGAGTTTTTTTTGGTATGGAACTATCATAGCATTGAAATTCGGACTTTACTTTTTCACATGCTTTTTTGGAGCACCCTAATATGCATGCATATATGTATGTATGTGCTCCCATGTTGAAATTAATATATCAATGTTGTGTATATACATAGATACATACATACTAAATATTTAGCGCAGCGCCTCAAGATTCTCATAAATTTGAAACGCTTTGTTGCAGAACGAAATGTTTAAGCCGCCAAATGACAAACAGCGAATTAACAAATTAATAAATTTGAATACCACACACAAATCGGCAGTGAAGCAGGCAAGTAGCTGACTGTCGAAGTAGCGCGCAGCGGGAGCGGTACGATAATTTAATAGACAAAAAAAAAAAAAACGAATGAATAAATAAAAAAAAGGCATAAAATTGGACAAAATTGAATAAAATTTTCAAAGTCGTGACTATTTTGGCGCTTTCAATAACCACCAGCGTTGGTAGCTGCGGCAGTTGTGAGATCGCTACTACGAACGCCTGTTGTTATTGTAATTTTTGCCTTTCTTTTTAGATATTTCTAATAAAGTTACTTTATGCTTTATCTGCGTGGCATAAATTAAGTCAAAAATGGCAGCAACAACGCGCACGCGCGCTAATCACCAACACAACTACGGGTATTTAACCAAAATTAGCAGAAATAACAGCGTCTGGACGGACTGACTACCTGAGCTAAGAAGTTGAGAAAGCAAATATAAAAAAAGAAAAAAAAAACTGGCCAGAAGCAGCATCATCAAGCATGTGTTTGTTTGCTCATACCTACCTACCTGCATAGATATGTATGTACTTGCTTGCTTACAGCCTCCACTTTGTTGCTTTTTTGATCCTAGTGCGAGCGTTTGTTTGCTATGGCAGCGGCAGCCCAACCCGCCACTCAGCCTCTCAGCCACGTTGCTCCGACACGCCCATTATTAATGCATATTAATTACGTTTAATGCGACATGTGCCGGCCACCTACTCGATTTGTTTAAAGTTTACGAGTTGCTGCCGTTGCTGCTGCTGTTGTTCCGGCAGCTTTATTTCTGTCGTAGCTGTTGTTGTTGCTTATGTTGCTAGCGCTAATTTGCCTGCCACCGTATCGCTAGTACTCGCTCGTTTGTAAAGAATTGTGGTAGATCAGTTGATGGTGAACCCATCTGTTGGATTTTCTTCAGTGGTTTGATATGTGGCATTAATTTAACCCATTGGTTGCCAATTAGGAGAAAAGGTGTACCCGACGCATTCTCTTTTAATAAAGTCGTCTTTTAAAGGTTTAACTGGATATAAACCACGGTAAGACGACCTAAGTACGCTAATTCGCTCTGCCCCAGGGACCGAACATAACAGTTATTGATGAAAACTGTCATGGAAAAATCACTTTCTTTCTTCACCGAGTCTCAAATTTGAAAATAAATTTTTATTTGCAATTTTTATGAAAAATTAAAACAAATAATATCTAGTTATTTTTAATTTTTATGTTATAAATCCAAATTAACAATTATTGATTTTTATATTATATATCTTAGATAACAATTATTGAAAACTTTTATGTATAAAAGTCATCAATATGAATCAGTAAGTGACTTGTACTTTTAAAAGTCATCAATATAAATCATTCACCCACTTTTATTTTTTAAATCATTCGTATAAAAGTCATTAACATTTTTCGCAGTTAAGAAGGTGCTGTAAAAAAATGATAACCACTACTTATTCAAATGACTTTTATAAGTATGATTTAAAAAAGAAAGGTGATTGACTGATTTTTATTTATGACTTTTATAAATAAAAGTCTTCGATAACTGTTATCTAAGAAAGATAATTTAAAAATCAAAAATAACTGTTATTTGCAGATTATTTAGATAAAAATCAAAAATAATTGTTATTTTGGATTTATAAAATAAAAGTCAGAAATAGCGGTTATTTAAAGAGTATTTTTTGTAAAAGTTGTAACTCTTACGGTCTCTGTCCCGTAAAGTGCACAGAACATCATAAAAAGCCAGATAACTTTGAGTGAAGCCGCCCCATTGAGCGTCGACTGACAACGTTTGTTATGCCACACTACTATAGAAAATTGAGACATCCTCTCTCACATAGCGACTAAATCGGTTGGCGCGAATTATCTGAGTGGTTGTCAGTGAAAACTTCTTCAAGATCAGATTTTTAGTGCAGAAGAATTGAACAGGGGCTCCCTGGTACCAAGCTTCCATTTCGACAGACATTAGGCTGTTCAGAAAGCCTTTCTGTGAACTCATATGGCACTGTGATCCTGCATCAACTTCCCATAAAATTCATTCAGAGAGTGAGGTCATTGAAGAGCGTTGCTTCACGGTCATACTGGTATTCTGGACAAGCTTATCGAATCAAGGGAAATAATCAGACCTTATACATGCGTCCCGTCCCACGAGAGATTTTAGATCAAACTTTCAGGTAAAGTTTCATTCTAAACGGGATTGGAGTAGAGGCAGAAGAGTCGAACATATCCGAAAATAAGAAGGGCTGATGGATTGGCTAAGACCGGGGCAAATCTTGATGTGTCCGAAGCAGAGACAATAAAGTGTTCACTCACACTCATCAAATTACAATTTACTTATATAGATGATACTCGTTGGAACAACCCTCCAGCCTGCAAAATTTCGAGGTATATATTGCTGGATTATCAGAAACAAAAAACAGAGGAACTTATAAAGAGGTCTAGGAAAGATATAGCCTTCCGTACAACCCACGGTATCATAGCCGTAATTTTTAGGATAGTGAGGTCCTACATTATTTCTGCGAGTGTCCAGCATTGGCATGATACACTAGGGAGATTCTCCATCCAAAATCTTATGGAGATTTCCAAATGCTGCATTCCTAACATAAAAAGATTAAATGCTTTGGAGCAATAAGCTTCGACGGATTAGACATAATCCACGAAACTGGACTTGATCTTCTTGTAAAATTCGCAAATGAGACGCATATCATAAGTGATATATATTTCCGCTAAAACAGGATCTGGTATAGCTAACCTAACCTAATATAAGTAGATTCATCGGCAAATCCTAGTGGCTTGACGAAACCGAAGAATCATGAAAGCATATAAGTAAAATCGGGGTTCCCAGATAAAGCGTCCCAAAATGGTGCCTCAGCACTAATTGGGTCCTGGGCGACGCTTCTGCTAACCAACCTATCGAACCACATGTCCTTCACATGTCCCCTTGAACCCACTCAACTAGCGCCTATTTCTTGGCTAACAACGGGTTAACCGTTGATTTTATCGTTTGTTTAAACATTATACCGGCGAACGAATTAAGTGCCGCTGCGCTTTGTTGTGGCGTATTAATTGCTAAATGAGGCGTGGCGTGTTGATAGTGCCATTTTCAAGAGGATTTATGCAACTATAAAAACAACAGCAACAACAACTATGCACATCGAACGTCCAATGACGCCACCAACAAACGTTCGCACAGCAGCAAGGAACAGCAACTTTTTTTATTATGAAATATCTACACGCTTCTGCGCAAAACAGATTAATTAAAACGCAGACACTGACTGCGTTTGGCCGGTGTGTACGGCGGTTAGATTGTGCGTTGAGTGAAATTAATTAACGAAAATACATTTAATATGAGTATCAACAAATCTATGTTCGGCCGCAAACCGCTGCAATAATACTTGTAATATTTAAAAAACAAAAAAAGCACCAACAACAAGCGTACATATTTCACAAAGTGCAATTGAAAGGCAAAAATTAATTAACTGTCAGGCGGTTGTCAGGCATTTAAACGCTTATCAGAAGGCTCAGTGAATGTACGCTCGCACGCAGGTACGAGAGGAGTCACCGGGTAAACACCCTCAGCGCAAATAGCTTGTGGTTGAGCTAAAGCATCTTTTGGGGCGGCCGCTGGCAGTGGCAGTGTCAGTAGTAGCGGAGGTGTAGGCGATACCTTATTTATAATTTCTGTTAGTGTTGCCTTTCTACTACTTAAGTGGCGTCAATAGACGTGCCGCGCATATAAATTCAGCCGCCAGCGCTGAATCGTCGTTTATTGTTCGCATGGAAGCTTTTTGTTTTGGTTGTACTGCGCATGCGCGTTGGCGCATTAGAAAAAAATTGTGCTTCTTATCGAATGTTTGGTGTGAATTTTTGTTTTTATTTGCTCCTGATGTGTCGTCTGTTCGCCAGTGATCGCACCGAACTCGAGGGATGATCACACCTTTTCTTAGAATATACCTATTCTGGGAATGAATGAATGACATACTCTCATACTCGCGAGACATGTACATTAGGGCGGGTAATTTTTTTGAAATGTGAACATTTTCACTGCTGCGCCCCTGGTGGAAGTTTTAAGAAAAAGATAAGTGCAGAAATGGATTGCTCATACCAAAAAAACCCCTTATAGCATGTCTTTATGCAAAATTTAAGCGTTTCTTTACGACACAACAGCAAGACGCTAAGAAACCTATTTGCGCAATTTGGCAAACTCCAAATTTATTTTAGACCCATGGTTTCTGCGGCAAATTTGCCTAGAATTACACATAGAATCTTTTTGTGCTATACGCGCTTAGTAAAAAAAAAATTCCCATACAAATTGACCCGCCCTAATGTACATATAGATGTATGTTTTTTAAATTGAAGACAAATTCGAGATATTTTGAAATGTAACTAATACGAAAGAGCGGGTTTTTCGTGATTTGCCTTAAACTGCGAATCAGAGACAGGGATTTTGTAATCAAAATGGCAAAAATTGTCGTTCGGCTTTTCAAAGATTACTCTAAAAACCGCTCTCATTTTGGAATATGATTTCCTCGTGACTTTTTAAAAATTTTGTATAATTAAATTGTGCTGGAAGTACCGATAATTTTTTTCTCTTTATTTTTATTTTCAAAAACGAAAGCAAAAGTTTGTATATTTTTTTTAAGCTTTTATAATTAAATGAAATGTTTTGAGATTTTTCAGGCTTTGTTTGAGAGCTTTATGCGATTTATTTAATTTTTTGTTTTTCTTCGGTACAGTTCAGGATTGTTTTCCTTAAAAATTTTTCGATGTTTTGAGAGACTTTCTGAATCTTTTTTTTTGGAAATTTTTTCTCTACCCTTTAGGACTTTTCCAGGATTCTTTTTGCATTAGCTTAGATTGAAACGGGCCTTTATTCGGAACACAGTTGGGCTTGGGCCCAAGTTGGTATTATTGTTTACTCCTATATCCAGCACCGAAGATGTCAAATCATTTTCTCGTCGGTCGCCAAGAAGATAATTTATTTTCTAGCCTACCCCGACCCAAAGGCTCCAAGACAATAAAACTGTTTTCGACCGTTTGTATGGTTTAGTGTAGGCTGAATTTTCTTTAAAATTATTTATAATTCTGATGAATATGTAATTCCTGCTCTTTTCACTAAAAATTATAAAAGGCCCTGAGCTTCTCAACCATACAAATTAGTCACAACAGATCTATCGTGTTACGACTCATTTGATATGGGTTGAATAATAAGAGGTAACGAACTCTAGTTCTATTTGTCAAGAACAAAAGTTTTGTCGCCTTTGATATGGGTTCAACATAACTGTAAAATTCGCAGTTTTTTTTATTCATGAAGCCGACATCATACAGATAGCATTTGCCTAGAGTTTGCAACTCGCGCATAGCAAGAGCCTTACAGTGATAGAGGAGACGTGGTATAATTTCCTTCTCTTCCACATAGTTTCTACAGAGATCGTTTTAAGAAACTCCTAGTGTTGCCGCTTGAAAGCCAACTAAATAGTGACCTGTTAGAGCTGCTGTTGTTTAAAAAATTTGATCTTAAAGGGATTCTGTGCATTGGGCACATAAGGACGGCCATAGCCTCCTAGTTGCCAGTGAAAATGGACCTTTCATTGTTAGAAATCGTATCACATGGTACTAACGAAGCTACGTTAGATATAGCCATCAGCTAAGCCAAAAAAAACGCGGTAGTACTCAGACAGGCGAATGTACAGATATGTACAGTGCCCACGTGTTTTTTTTCAATATTTATAATGTTTTTTCGAGTTAAATTTTTTTGTTTTTTTTCTATGAAAATATTGTCCAAGCTTTAACCAAAACCATATACTTAAAACACAGTTTCAAACTTTATAAAAATTTAGGAAAATTCAACAAATTTTCTTCAAAATTTAAATTTTTTAATATGAATCTGTAAAACATTGCATATGCAATTTTGTAGCCAATACAATTTTAGTTTGACGAAGTGCAAGCCTCAACCGGCTAAAAAATCGCATTTATTTTTAGTAATTTTTTTCATCTTATAAAGTTTTTGAGAAAAAAAACTGTTGAAGTGTCGAAAAATGGCAAAATTCAAAAATTAAAAGAAATGGAATTTAGACGTATTTTTTCCGAAGAAAAAATACATATTAATGAAAATTCAAAATTTTGAAAAATTAAAAAAGAAAACTCAATTCTAAAATTGCATGCATTGGTTTATCCACAAAAACGAAAATCTCACTCTATGAGTTTATTTTAAAAACAAAGTGATTTCATAAACAAATCTAAATTAAAAAATCAATACCTCAGATTCATCATTAGCCAGTCTTTTCGAGGTCCAGCGATAGTCAGCAAGGATGTGGAGGTCTGATTTCCTATTACACCGCCTCTCCATAGTGGCTATGTCCTGGTGGAATCGTTCGTCATGTTCTTCGCTAATGTTTTTTTACTAAGTTTTTTTTTCTAAATTTTTCACCCCCTTCTACTCAATCCATCGACATGAGGTAGAAACTTTCAGATGAATTGGATTTTCAAATTCTATTTGAATTGATTTTTTTTTTTTTGAAATTTGCCATTTTTCGGCACTTAAACTGTTCTTTTCTCAAAAACTGGACGTGCTAAAAAAATTGGGTATCAAATCAGCATAAAAAAATCTATAAGATCGTTTTTGGGATGAAATACGACCAAATTTTGTTAAACCCTGTAATCTGCGCAGCTGACTCCTTTTTTTACCTTACATTAAAGCTTTATTTTCGTTCAAAACCCAGAGCCACTTTCTCTATTCAAGTGATTTTTGAATGGTACTGACGTTTTCATGGAGAGCACTGTCAATCGACCTACGCTTGTGCTAGCTGTGTTGTGCACTTGTAGTTCCTCTTACATATAGGGCAACTGAGCTTCAAAGTATTTTTAGGATGCAACATGAAAGGCTTAAGGACATAGAGTTCTTCGGAGTCGATGCTCCTTCTGCCACCAAAATCTGTTTTTCTGACAGGCGAAGTTCTATCAAAGCTTATTTTTTTCAAACTTCTCATATGTTAATTAAGCATTCGGGTATGATTATTCTTGAAACATTTTAAATTAAATAGTATAGTGGATTTCCTTTGCTTTACGCTTTTCCTTTTAATAACAGACAGTTTTTATTTATTTTGTGATTATTTTCTCTTAAAATACTTTATTTCTACTCAAGTTTATTTTTGCATTCTTCTTCGTGGCTATCTCACATGACATCGAAAAAAAAACGATTAATTTCGGCTGGGCACGTTTAAGTCAATTCCATGCGCCACCGGCAGTGCTCGTCAACTTTGCAAAAAAAAAAAAAACGCCCGTCAAGGTTAAAGAGTTGTTAACATTGTTGACAGCTTTTGACAAACATGAAAAAATGCGATGAATTTCTACGTGCATATAAGTACTGGGCAAATACATATATAATACATATGTACATACATACATATATACTTATAAACATTGGTACACAGGTATCACAATTTATTTGTATGTATGTATACATATGTCCGTGAGCGTATCTGCAACTTAAGGTTTTACTGCGTTGGAAAATATGCGAACACTTTGCCTTGTGACCAAAACGCTAACGGATATCGATACTAAAAGCAAAATAACACAAACTTAAATAAAATAATTGATTGCAGCATAAATCGTCAGAAAAGGCAAACAAAAAATTGCAAAAAAATAAAAATAAAATCAATGACATAATGAGCGCCGATACCTTCAACGGGCTGTTAGGGTAAAGGAGACGATTTAGCAAAAAAAAATTTCGCACGCTGAGTACATCAACGCCTCAAATTGCTTAATCAGTATTTTTTTTCTAATTCTAAGACACCTACTAACTCACTGGTTTCTTTGTATGGAAATTTTTGGGCGGATTTGTTGATCCTAAGGGCCAAATTCGCAGTGCTTAGTTAAACTATTGTTAACTTAACAATTAACAAGACTATTAACTATTTATATTCAAAATCCTTTAACTAATTAAGTGTGGAAGAAGAAGGCATGGAAATTCATATCACATGAAATTATAAAAATATGAAAATTATTATTTTTCTATACAAATGTGAATTTAATTCCACATAACACTGAAATTTAACTAAAGTTTGCTTTTCCTTTCCATCAGATGAGCCACGAAAATGCGAGGAATGTTTGATAAGTCAGTGGAGTCGAGTACAGAGGCCGTAAAATGCTAAATGATTTTCCAAGCATTTTGCCTTAGTATCTTCCTGTACTTAAGACATAAAAAAATCCTAAGAAAATGAGGGAAAACCGGTAATCGTCGGAGGCCAAAACTCCTCTGAAAACCATTTAATTGCCACGCAATTAGTCCTTACTGGGCTCCCAGCTCACTTCTTTTCTCTCCGAGCGGTTTCACCAACATTTTGCCTATCTTACTCGGGAAACACGTAGTTGCTTTGCTGTTGTCAGCATTGCATAAATAAACGCTTCTCATAAACCTCCGTGATATATCAGAAAAATCCGCTAGAATCAGCTTTGGGCCAATTAAACGCTCCAAAGGCCGGAAGATAAGTCAGCGACTTTTTAAAAAATTTTAAGCTCTCATCCGTCATCATCGGGGAAATGACCGTGTTTGTTTTGGTTAAAGAAATGATATTTAGATCTGCCTCAAAGCCCCTTAAGCTTCCCTTGTATTTTATTTGGGCAAAAACCCTTTTTCGTAGAAATCTTAGAAATCAATATTTTTCGATTGGAAAACTCCGTTTCTCGTCACATAACTTCCAATAATAGTACCCAATTGTATATTTAAAATTTTTTTAATATTAACTAATTTTTGTAGCTCCCCCAAAAACTTCCGAAAATCCAATGCAGCCCTGTTGATTAGAGGGTGGCATTCCCTTTTAAAAATATTTAAGGAATAAAGAATTCTCTAACATTTTAGACATCATTTTGAGAAAACTTTTGAAAAAATTTTATTTTACTTTTTAGCAGGTGGCAACCCTATTGAAAATATTTTTAAAATAAAGATTTCTTCAACCTTTTTCCTTAGCCATCCATGCTGTAATACATACTTTATTTAACTTAATGATAAATTTTAATTTCAAATTTTAAATAGGTGGCAATTCCCTTAAATATTTTCATATTTTTTTTTTATTCTCGTTCGTTTGGCCTCCATATTGTAAAATTTCGTTTAACTTATAATTTAAAATAGAATTTAGTTTTCTAGGCGGGTGGCAACCCTCTTGAAAAAATATGCTATATATCGATGCAGGTTGTCTGTCGGCTATCTCTATGCCGAATATACTCACAAACTCGCTCACAAACTTTTACATTTATAATATTGGTTTGATTTTAATTAACTTGTCAATTTACAATCAATTTATTAAATTCCCAAACTGGTGGCAATGCTTGCCAAAAATATTTTCGAAATAGGTACAGCTGTCTTAAAACCACTCTCGTTGGACATTCATAGTAAAATAATTTATCTCAAACGTTAAATATTTATGTAAATTGATTTTAATTTTGTTTTTCAAAAATATTTTAAAAGAAAAATATTTTATTTAACTTGTTAATTAAATTAATTTTTCCCTTTCATTTATTATTCAAATTAAAATATTTAATTTAACGCGTTATTTCAATTGATTTTGAATTTCTAAACAGGTGGCAGCCCCTTTTAAAATATTTTGGAAATGAAGCTTCCTGAAACCTCTCTCGTTTTATACTCACAATTAAGTTTTACTCGATTTACTTATATTCTGCCTAAAGAGTGAAGTCCTAGGCTAACTGTTACGATTTAATTTTCAAGAAATGTATCAAACTAAAATATTTATGCCTCTGAAAAATATTGCATCATTTGGCTCGCTTTAGTACAATAATTTTGTTGCTTCTCAATTGTGCAGCGATCTCACTTACATACAAAGCATATTCTGTATATCTTCATAAATATTATAAGCACACACAAGTAAGTATTACTGCATATAAACACAAATCATGTTGAAGTGTAAAAATAAATTGGCAAACAAATTAGATAAAAATAAATGCTATGCAGAATTTCAAATGCCATCCATCATGGCACGCTTGAGCGCAGGAGCGCGTACCCAGTTCATTACGCGCTCACGGATATTTTGCAATGCAAATGCCACAAAAGAAGCAACAAAAAAAAAATAATACAGAAAAAAAGGAAAATCACAAAACACAAAATAGAGAAAACTTTTGTCAGCGACGAGACATCCGCAAGACGATGCAAATGTATGACACAAAATACAGAAAATATTTACGTATATATATAAGTATTAAACTACATATTTATGTACATACATACATTAGATTGTCACACCAAAAAAAAAAAAAAAAAATTGCGAAGTTTCCACCGGAAGACTTTTTATATTTTTCAGTTTTCCGCAAAAATATTCGGCAAAATATTAAAATTTACCTCACCTGCGCCCATTTGAAAAAACTTATGTACCTTCAAAAATCTAATTATTTTTATTACTTTGATACAATTTTTTAAAGATTTTTATGCAGACTCTCTAAGCTTAAACTGTTTTATTTTCTGAAGTAATTACTTTGAAAAAAAAAAATATTTTTTTTTTAAACTAATTTAATTTGTTCTTTTTTTTGTTGCTTATGGCCTTATAACAACTATATTTTTTTTCATTATTTTTTCGCGACATATAAAACTAATTTTATGTATAAAAACTCTAATTTAGGCGGTATGTGTTTTCAAATGAGTCTTTCTCACGGAAATGTTAATATTTTTTCTGAAAGATTTGACAGAAGTCCAAAAATAAAATACCTTTTATCATTCAGATGGAAAAGTAACGATTATATTAATTTTTTTTTATGGAAAATGATGCACCCTAATATACATGTAATTTAAGCACAAATGACAGAAAAGTAGACACGCTGATGAGCTGATTGAGGGGGTGATGGGCAAGCTGGCTGGCAACGGCAGCAACGGCAGCAACAGCAGCAGTGGCAGTAGCAGCAATAACAACTTCAATGTGGCAATTTCAACGAGAATCGCACAGATATCAACTACTTTGCACTTTGCCAGATACTTAACGCGGAGAAATTTACAAGTCATGCCTGCTGCAAATTGCGATGCGTACCAAAGCGGCACAAACTGTTGTGGCAAGTATGCGGTGGCATGCAACAAACATGCGAAAATTGCACGGCAATATAGGTATTCTATATGCATTCATGTGTGTGTGTGTGTGTATAAGGTCTGTGTTGTGCCGAGGTGTTGTTGTTATTATTGTTGTTGTTGCTTGCACGCGAGATGATCACAAATTCGCGATCGGCGTGTGCGCGCTTTTCAACTGTGTAATAGATGAACTGGGGCCAAAGCGGCCACAGCAGCAGCAAGCGCAGCAACAACAACAATGCCAACATCAATTGGCTGCAGCAACAACTTGTAATATATTTAGCCAATTTTCAACGCTTGTTGACAAAACTGTCAACGAAGTAGCAACAAAATTGTGCATGACACCGAATGAGGCATCCAAATTGTGCATCCAAACACACACACACACATGTGGCATGCACGCATGTCAGCCCGCTTAGGCTGTTACTTGTAGACATCTACGCGTTCCCCATTCTACATACATATGTATGTATGTTTGTATGTGTCACAAATTTTCGCAGCCATATAGTAAATGGCAAACAACACGTCGAAGAAGTGAAGATGTGGCTATGTTGAGTCTGGTGGTGGTAGCTGCCATGGTTGGCTATCAGACAGACAATAACAACAACAACAACAACAACAACAAAAAAAAAACAAGGAAAATGAATATGTGACGAATTCACAGTTTGCCGCTATGAAAGATTGCTGCTTACTTATTGCCGCAGCTTCCTCGCTACGCACCGCTCACCGATGCACAGAAGAATCACGCGCTTGCAACTCAATAGCGACAACAGCTAGCAGACAGCAACAGGATGAGTTAGCGACATTTTGATATGCATCAACGATGTTGCCGCTGCTTGGTTAAGTGAAAAATTTTCTCGAATTGCTGCTATTTTCGAAAATGGTGTAATTAAAAATTTTTATTTTTGCTCCCAAAGTATTTATGTACGTAGTCACTCTGATTTTGGGGTGATGCTGGCGCGGCGCGTATTTAAAGATACAGTATCTCCCGGTTGGGTATACACTTTGCTAAGTTGGACAGGAAATGGTCCATAACGTAAAGTCTACTGCTCAAAACAAAAACAAAAGCAAAGCAGTGCGAGATACTTATATGTAAACTTATATATGTACATTAAATCGAAAGTATCAACACTTTCGTTCTACATATATATAAATTACTGAAAAAGACGAATTGGAAACCAAATATATAAATATTTGTATCAGCAATTTTTTTTCACTTGGATTAGAGGTGTCTCGCATGGTTAAATACAAAAAAAAAAACACGCTGAGCAGAGGATTGGAGAACCATCTGATACATTTTCGAAGTGCGCTTAGAATGAGATGCCCTTACAAGTACTTGTAGCAAATGACATCCTTGTGGCCTACCTACAAAAGCGATAACCGCATCTTCTGCCCTTTTAAATACTATTCAGGATATGCAATGCGTGGGAGTCTCTACCTCTAGAAAGGTTTAAAGTGGCGGTCTGATGCAATCACAAGCTTGGGGAGGGCGTGGAGGTGCTTGCGCGTTGGTTTGGAAACTGACAGCCTAATCAAAGTCAAACCGACATTCAGAGACAGTAGAGGTATTGTCGAAGTCTTGCAAAGCCCCTACACGATGCGCGGATTGCACGGTTTGCAAAGCTGCCCCATAGGAAAACCGGTTTTTACCGTGCAATCCTTGCAATTCGTGCACCGTGTAGGGGCTTTGCAAGACTTCGAGAATAGCCCTAGTTTTCTTACATAAAACTCTTTGCGTAAAAATCAATATCTATGCTTATCTCGGAAGAACATTGTCCTGTTTGAGTAGATCATATATATATCGGTGGTTGATAGGAGTTATCCGCCTTGCTGAATATGTATATCCAAATCATTTCCAGATATCTCATCGGCCATTTTCTTCCCTTCGATATTTCTAGCAACCCCGAAAAGAGCGGCGTTAAGATAACTCAGAGTGATGCGCGAAATTTCTAGAAACTGCTTGACATCAATACCTTAGGTTTTAACGTTTTCCTGACCCCTGAGTAGAGAGCCACGCAATTCCCTTCTTCCCACTTTGAGCCATCAGCGTAGATAGAACTACCATCATTTTCCGGTCAGTCAGCGTCCGGGTTCATACGGTAAAATTCAGCAGTATTGCCTCAGACCTTATATGTACGTGAAACTTGGCCTGGTGACGCTTGGGTGAATAAAGTTTGAATGCTCTGACGAAGAGAGAAAACTAAGTTGGAATTTTCATCTAGACACTGCTCTTAGTACAGCCACACGAACCATGTGCGTCTGCAAAATACTTTTTTTTAAGGGCATGTAATCTTAAACATTTTGTGGACTCTGTAAGGTTCCTTTTAGAATTTCAGTCATCGACCAGGCAAGCATAGAACCCAGTAAATACTTAGAAGCGGTAAGTGGTCGCAGGTAGTTCAGGCCGTTTGGATATCCTTTCAAAAAAATGGATATCAACTAACTAACTATTTTCTCAGCGTACTTATTTGTCTACCTTAAACCTTAATAACTAAATTCTATTTAATTTTAAAATGTTAAATGTTTTCTGTTTCAAAATTTGACTGTTTTTGACGCATAATTCGTGCAACAGTCGGATAACTTAGCACGAAAAATGATTACAAATTCTAACCAATAACTGTGTATGTTGAAAAAATAAGCACATAACTCTAAAAAAAGAAATGAAAACAATTTAGATTGCCGACGAATACAATACACAATATTTTTTGCTTTCGAAAAAATGTATTTTATTTGAGAGTGCTAAATTTTTTAATAACAATAAAATGTGAATTCCGCACAACAGATTTGTTCAGTAATTTTTAGAGATAAATTGAAAATTTATTTTGAAATAAAATTCAGTTGTTATGCATGATTGGTTTAACGCTTAAATTTAGCCGACTTCTCTCGACCAAAACCAATGCAAATAAATACTTGCTCTGCGTAAATAAAATGTTTGGGCAATATGCATTTATATACACATACAAATATATAGTATACATATGTATGTGCATATGTATGTATCTGCACACATTTAATTGAAGCCATTATTGAAAATGATAAATTTCAAATTTATTTCAACGATCGCCCGCGCGCACACACACACACACACACACAACCCTAGAGGTAGCTGCATTACAATTATCGCTTCATATTCGTACCTATGTAAATATGTATTTATGTCTATGCAACACAGGCAAATTCCCGAACATGTGTGCCACTTACGAATGTATTTATCATTCACTGCTTTGTGGTTGTTGATTTTTGGCAGCCACACACAGGCCATTGCTTTGCAATAAAATCCATTGCTGTCTATGCACACACCCTCCCACCACCACCACCATCCTAGTTATCCTGCCATTGCGTGGCATTTTGGGCTGTCCGTCTGTTGGTGTAAATTTTACCGCCGACGCCTGTGGCGCTGCAACAATTGCTGCCGTTAAAAGCAATCGCAATTTTCATAACATTTTAGATTTGCTGATATATTTATACACACACTATGTACATAAATATGTATGTAGATTTGTCGCTTTGCCTATCCTTGCTGGCCGCTGCTGCCGGTTTTCGCTTTTGTCTAATAATAAATAATCAAAATATAGAAATTAGTTTGGTAGATTATATTTGTATGCAAATAATTTGTGTGTTGTGGGTGATTTGGGTGGATTTTGTGCAAAATGTATTTTGAATTTATTGCAATTATTTACCAATTTGCGCTAACAGTAGATTGAGTAGGTATGTATGTACATATTAGTTTAGCGGTTTTAGCGAACTGCTTTGTGGGACGTACTTTGAGTGATTTGCACATTCGGGCTGTTGTCATACCGCTAATTTTAAGTTTTTTTCATTTCTTACAGTAATCATATGTATATGCATACATATATACACTAGGGTAGTCCCTAAAATAGCAACATCTAAATTTTGTATCCACGAAAATTTAAAAATTTTGTAACAAATTTTTTGGGGTTTGAAAAAACGAAATAAAGTCTGTTGTGGAAATCTTATACTTTTATATATTATTGAATCTTATTCATATAAGTTCGCGAAGCCAATGAGTTATAGCTGGTTAAAATTAAAATTTTGTAGAATTTTTGAGATTAAAAAAGTATTTCATAACCTGCCGGCGATCCTTATTTTTAGCCGACTTCACAAAAAGGAGAAGGTTATCAGTTCGTCGGAATGTTTTTTTTTTTTTTTTTTAAGTAAAATTGGTAAATTTTTTAAAGGAAATTTTATTAGTTTCGATCATTGGATCATAAAGAAATTAACGTTAATCTTAAATTTTTATATGAGAATTGCAGTCGGTTTGGTTTTTTGCTCAAAAATTACTTTTTTTAATTTTGAAATTTTCGGGAATGCCTTTATTTGGATGTCAGTATCTTAAGGGCGGCCCTAGTGTACATATACAGGGGTGGCAGGCTAATTAGCACACCCTTTTGTAGAATGGAATGAATACACACGGCTGCTAAGATCTAAATCTTTATTAGGAGAGCCGGGGACTTCAGAAGCGTCGCTTAAAATCATCAAAATCGAAAAAAAATTGAAAGCCATTATGGCTCCTAATACCCTCTGCAATTTTTTTTTTACTTTCCAATCCATAGGCTCTATTTTGCTAGAAAATAGCTTCCTATATGCTCCCTTTTGAGTGCTTGAGAAACCATTGCCAGTACCAGTTAGCCTATTTTAGAGTTAAGTTAATGTTGTTTCTCCAGGACAAGCAGTACGATACCAGGTGTCTGAACCGCAGTCTAGAAAAAGCGTGTAGTCTAGAAGGAAGTACCGAGATGTTTCCATCTCGTCGTTCTCCATATACAAGCTGCGACAATGAGAGACTTTGTGATGTTTAATCTCACAACATGACTCCCAATCGGACAGCTTCCTGTAAATTCACCTCATCAGAATTGGGAGCTGTGTCTTTGTGTGCCTAAGGAGATCCCTAGACAGTCTCGGTTAGATGGACCTTGCGGTAGCGCTTGCACTGGCTTTCGCTCAACTTTCGCTTAGCTGACGCGATTTCCTTCTTTCCAAGAGAAGTCGACAAGTAATCATGTAGATTTCCGCTTTCTCGCAGTTGGTTGGAAGGATATACTCAGACGCTACCAAAAGAGAATTCGGGCATCTGAGTAGAAATTAACTTCCCTTACTGAAATCGTATGCTTCCTGAACATCAGAAAACTCTGCTTGGAAGCCTAAATATGAGGTTGATGGAGTGCTCCTGAAAAAGGCCCCTCTGAAATCCCTGGGAAAGGTGTGAGAACTTTTTCTAGCCTTTGAAATAAATGTCATCTTGGAAACTTCGCTCAAAGCAACCAGTGAAGATTGGCCAACGGCGCGGCACCTTCATAGCCTTTTCCAGGGGGGCGGTTGTGATCTCGTCTGGTACTGTTGAGTTGAAGGGCTTGCAAGAGTTTATCGCCCACGCAATGAGACTCCTAGCCAGCAGGCTTCTCAATGCTCTGCGCATCCTAAATATGGGGCTTCTAAAGGGGGTGGTCCTCATGAAAAATTAGTACTAAGGAGAGGATTAGGCGACTCTTCACTAATCATTGCCTCAAATATCCAAGGAGACAGGATTCCTCGCAAGCAAGCGTCTACTTATTTATCTGGAGGATTCATGGCATCTTTCTACACTTTCGCAAAAGGCTTTCCAGAGGAACCTCTTAGCTTTCTTGATTTTTCATTTAAGGATTGCTAGTCCTATTCCCAAACAATAAAACATAAACAATAAAAAGCCGCCTGATTGCACACCTTAGTTCAGGGAGCGCCGCCGTCCACCAGAGGGGTTTCCCTCCTAACAGAATCTTACAGAGCAGTTGCTATCTGGAGCGCCTCTGCTGACAGTAGTGAATACTTCAGTAAGTACCAGTACTATTAGCAAAATTGTCACTATAACCATTGCCAGTACCAGAACAATTACCATTACCATTCTCAATACATTTACCAGTACGAATACAGAAGTTTTTTAAACTATACCAGTACCATTACTATTTACAAGTACTATCACCAGTAGTTTTACCTTCACCAGTGCAGTAGTAGTACAATTACCATTAACATGTGGTGAACGACGACCATTACAACTATCATAACCGTTACAATTAGTATTACCAGCGCCATAACCATGTAAATACCAGTACTAGTACTAGTACCATTACTATGACCATTACCATTGCCAGAAAAAGTAATATTACAAGCGAAAATTAACTCTATCCTTAATTTCACCATTACTATCACAAGTAGCAATACCATTACATTGCCACTACTAGCACAAATACCATTACCATTCTATTTATGATTAACATTGCTATTATTATTACAACTATGATTACCATTACCACTAACATTACCTTAACCATTACCATCCTAATGTAAAATTTTATCTGGGAGATATATAGTTACGGTGACCATAAATATGGATTCAAAATGAAGGACAATTTTTCAAAAATATGCCTACATATATTTACGTAGTATAAAAATATCTAAAGAGTATTTATGATTCTAAATTCTTAATACATTTTCAACTTTAAAAATGAATCACGTTTTCTTCATCGATATTAATCTTTTTTACATGAATATTTATCAAAGTATAGTAAAACATATTATAATTACAATAGCTTACACGAAAAGTGCAAATCTTTAAAAGATTATTTTATAGGCAAATTTTGAGTCGTTCAAAACGAAAACAATACCTTTTTTTGTTTTTTGTACTTTTCGCAGTTATTTGTCAAAAATCGACGTCATGAATCGACGTAAACGGCGAGTTACAAAGTGCCCTTTACAAAAATATATAATTTGTGCAGGTTGCGCTCCATAGCATCTACATTTCTAATCCGATTTTCCTTATCTTTGGCTCAAAGTTTACTGTAATGATATATCTTCTTTATCGAATTTTTAAAATAATGAAAAAAATAATCAAATGAAACTGCGTATTTGATTGAAAATCTCACTTTTTTTGACTTTGAAGACAAAATGCAAATGGTCGCCTGTAGCACTAATAATTTTCATTGAAGTCGCCACAAGTTATATATTTTGGGAAGAGGCACATCAATACCCTTCGAGCTGTAAGTCGCTTACATTGATTTGGAGATTTTTTCATGAGATATTGAAGAAAAGCTACGAAAAGTACCAAAAAACACTTTTTTGAAAAAATCCATCCATTGTCCGATAATTTTGAAATAACGAATAAAATGCGGGACAAATGCAGGACACTTGAAAAAAATCAGTACATTTTCAGGTTTTTCAGGTGTGAAAAACTACGCAGGACCGACCTTCGAAAAACAGTACGGTCCTGCTAAAAACAAACAGATGGTCACCGTATATATAGTACTACTATGTATCACTTTTGTAAGCCATTTAAATTATTTGAGTACGATTTTTCCCAACTTTCCATTTCTACTAGCAGCATTTTTAAATATTAAGTCCCACTATTTCAGTAAAATATTTAATTTATCGTTTTAATCTAGAATAGTGTAACATTCCTTATAGATTATAAAGAAACAAACTTAGAGAGCATTTAAGACTAATTAAATAATAAATTTATTTAACTTTTAATACAATTTGATTTTTATCAAAATTTTTTGTTACATAAATTTGCAAAAATATGCCAATGGCTACGGTGCGCAATAAATGCTACAATTTTTGTAATTTCGCGCAATCATTTACATACCTACATACATAGTACATGCATGCGAGTACATATGAAAGTATGTAGATCTCACCAACGCTTTGCAAATTTATATTATTAATTTTCTAATAAATTTTCGACAAATGGCAAAATGTCAAAACCGCATAAATCGCCTGCGGTGTGAGACGACGAACGGTGGCACAGGCTGTGCTGGTGTCCACCAGCCAACGTGACATTATAATTCATAAACTAATTTTCACGCGGACACACATGAATTCACACAATATTTTTTTATTTAATGCACATAATGTGCGTGCATATGCACATGCAATTGTCGATTCACATATGTACATATGTATGTATGTATGTATGTATGGAGGTGTAGGTATGTGCCTTTTAAACTTTTTCACTTGCCCGCTATTTGCAACAAACAACACATGCCAAACAATTTCATTTAGATTTAATTTTTGAATTTTCGTGCTCGTTATCGCAATGGTGGCATCTGGGTGATATAGTGAGTATACACACATATACATACATACTGTGCGCTTAGTTTAGCATATTTATTTGTAGGCCTAAGCAGTGGCGGGTCTAAACTTTTGAAAGGGGGACTTTTGGAATTTTTTTTTTTTAAATCTGGTTCTTCCTGTAACAAATCGTAAAATTTATAAATAAATCATTGTTGGCAAATATAGCTTAGCTTTCTTCGCACAAGTAAAGGAAAACCTTTTCAAGAAATATGAGACTTAAAAAATTGTCTCTCTTACTTCCTGGCGAACGAAGAGTAGCTGAAAGTCACTTAGACTGTTATCAAGTGTCCTCGAATTACTAAAGTGAAACTTCTTCCTCCGTAAAACGAAAAAATTTAATTTGGTATTATAAACAGATCGCAACCCTATTGTAAAACCTAAAAAATATATCAAATGTTAGTCACAGTTATAAGCAATGCATGTTAGTGTATAAATTTTAGAACAGTTGGCAATCCTTTTCAAAAGCATTTTCTTATTAAAATCTTCTTAAATCTCTTTCGCCTGACACTGGCATACAAATTTCAGTTGATTGATGTATTAATTTGAAATTGATTTTTCAAATATGTGGCAACCCTTCTGAATATAGTTCAGAAATAAAGCCTTTCCACAACCATTTCAGTTGATATCCATCTTTTATTAATTCATTTAACTTATTAAATAATTCGAATTTAACTCTTTAACCCATTGGTAGCCCTCTTCAAATACCTCAAAAGTATTCCTAATGTTACTAAAAATCTTTCGTTTGATGCCATATTTTAATATCTTTCAAACTGGTGGCAACCCTCTGCAAAATTTTTCGAACTAAAAGTTTTTAAACCTCTTTGTATTGACACCTATATACTGATACATATATTAATTACCGCAATTTTAGTTGAATTTAATATTTTTAAAAACTTGCAACACTGCTAAATATAGTTCGGAAATAAAGCTTTTTCAAATTCATTTCGGTGATACCCATCTTGTAATAAATCATTTAAGGTATTTAATGATTTGAAATTAACTATCTAAACTGGTGGCTACCCTCTTCAAACACCTCAAAAATGTTCTAAATACGGAAACTAAAGATTTGTTAACACTTTAGTTTGACACCCATATTTTAATATTTCATTAAATTTGTGTATAATTTAATTAAGTTCAACAATTACAACAGGTGGCAACTCTCTTCCAAATATTTTCAAACTTAAAACCTTTTCAAATATCTTACTAACTAAATTTTATTTTATTTTTGAAACAAATCTGTCGATTTTTCGCTTCGTTGCATCGATTTTGGCATTAACTTCCAACAGAATGCATAGAAGTTTCACTTCAAAAATAATAAATATAGACTCGCATGCCATTACCGCAATCGATTTTGTCGTTTTTTTTATTAAAAAAGACAGTGGTATAGCAATTTCTTTCTAATGCTTGGGTCACTGAGAGCTTGTAGTACTTTAGCTTGATCACCTAATCTTTCTTCCCTTTGTAGCAAACTCTGAGAACTGACACTCCATGCGCTCTCAGAGTGATTCTTTGATAAACACTTGGTGATCATTCAACATTTTAAAATCAAGGCCTTCATGAAAAATGATTCGATTAATCCAATTAAAACTCGAATGCACTCAAAATCATCGCTGACATAGTGTTGCCACCTCAACGACTTTGTACCACTGCCACATATTTCTGATGGCCCTTACTAACTACATAGCAAAATTCAGTCCAACTACCCTTACCCTGATCCCCCTTTGTGGATACACCTTTGTTGTACTAATGCATTTCATACAAGTGTCCACAGTTTTAATACACCCCCTCCCCCACTGCTCATCACTGCTGCCTCTCGTGTGACTGCTACGAATTTAGATGCCTCTATTGCTGTCAATTGTGGTTATTAGCGCCTTTTTTGTTATTGCTGCTACACACAAACATTGTAGTTTATTGCGACTGCTGTTGTAGAATTGAAATACATATAAATTTTGATTTTTCGAGGTATTTTTGGCAAGTGGCATCGCATCGCCTCACGTCGCAGTTGGTGTTCGCAGCATCGGCTGTTCAGCTATGAGGCGGCGTTTATGGTGAGCGCTTCAAAATGAAAATGCGTCAATTTTTCAAATGCAAAATTACTCGCTAAATAATTTGTGAGCACTGAAGCAAGCATCAGACTGGCGCAACATCGCGAGCAACAACAAAATCAATCGCGAGCAACCAAATGATTTCGGCTAAGTTCGTCGAATGGCCGGCCGACTATGTGCAGGTGTAGGAAGGATTTGACTCAAAAACTATCGCAGCTGTTGCCATATGGCCGGAGTGGTGCGCGCGGCTATGCAGCTTCGTTGGTGTTGGCCATGTCGTATACGTAACGGCATTAGATGAGTACTTATTTTATGTATGTAAATATTGGTGGGTGTTGATGTGATTTGATATTTTATGCATATACATATCACTTGTATGTATATATCCATGCATTTATCGCTGGGCTGCAGGTGCCAAGCGCTGCTGACGTTGGCTGTTGTGGCGCGATGATACTTACATAAATATGTACGAGTACATACCTATACATATATGCATGTACATAATTCTGCACATAGAAATATTTAATAAAGCCACTCTATACTCGGCTCTGTTTCCGCAGCCGTACCTGTATTTGCCGCTGCTGCCGTCAACTCGAGCGCTAAATATAGTTGAGCAAGTTAAACGAGAACTGTGAAACGAGTGAAATTGCCATGACAAGTGGGCGTTATTGTTGGAACAAGTGGCTTAGTTGATGTTCAATGATTTTTCGGTGCAAATTTTTTTTTGCCTTTTGCAGGTTTTTCTTCGTTCTGTTTTTTTTTGTTTTTCTAATTGGTAGAGAAATTTGTGCATTTGCGAATTTTATGTAAACACTTGCTCGAGTACCTACAATTTTTCGTTGATTATTTTCGCGCATTACCAACACAGTCAACGCTGTGCTATTTTCGCTATATTAGTGCACATGAACGCTGTGCATGCTGCACGTATTTACGTATTTACGTATTTACTATGTATGTCTCTACGGAGATATGAAACATTATTTTTCATTGTGGGCAAATGAATTAATGAAAAATTTTGCTTGCGGCCAAATTAAACGTCACCAACTGCTGCAAAATTTATACAAAACGCACACAGGCGCTGGGCTGTGTTGGCGTCGAAGGTATTATAAAATGAAAAGGTAAAGGAAAATAGATGAAAACTGGCCGCGAATAGCATGAGGAAGTGGCCCATTTGATTGGTTGAAGGTTTTAAAATATTTAGCAGAGGTTGTTGCTGCCACTGATAATGTAGATAGATATTTTTGCCGCATGTTTGTAAATTTTTAGTGATTCATTCTAATTTTGAATTGTATTCCCAAGAGTAGAGAAATTTGGGGAAAAACGAGTTTGTTTGCGTAGGGTAACTGAAAATGTAAGACAATTTTTTTGAAATTTGTCGATGGAAATCGAAATAAATTCAGTCATAACAAATTTAGTTATGGAAAGTTATCAAGTTACCGAAATTTATCGAATCATCGAAATTCTAGTTATCGAAATTTATCGAGCTACTCATGTTTATTGAGTTATCGTATCGAATTATTCAAATTGATCAATGTTTATTTTGTTGTCGAAATTCGTATACACAGAAAATTAGTTGCCGAATTTTAGGGATAGTTATCGAGGTATAAACATTTATGGGCTTATCGAAATTTGTCAAGTTAATGAAATTCATCAAGTTTACTATATTTATTGAATTACCATTATTTATAGTGTTAACGAAATTTATCGAGTTATCGTAATGCATCGAGTTCTTTAAGCTCATCGAGTTATCGATATTTATTGATTTACTGAAATTTATCGCTTTTGGAGTTTTCAAAATATATCGAGTTATCACTGATTATCCAATTTTATCGTGTTATCAGAGTGTAACGAGTTATCGAAATTTGTCGATAGCTTCCGAAACATAGGGAGCTATCAAAATTAACCGAGTTAACGTTTATGTTCCAAAGCAGGAGATTTTCCGGTAAATAATTTTGTACCTTATTAGTTAAATGACGTGCTAAGTTAGAAAACCCCTCAAAGGGTCTTAAAAAACCAGAAAAATGGTAGAATTTCAGTAACTGGCACTCCTAGTATGACTAATTACAAAAATTATATACAAAATTCAGTGGAATGTAGAATAACAATATGGGTTTTAGATTAAAGAGAAAATTCTGTAGAAATAAAATGTATTGCACTTTTTGGTGTACAACGACGAGTAGGTTTCGATGATGTGCTTTTAAAATTTTTTTTCCTTAAAAATCCTGAAAATTTACAATATTTTTGAAAAAATTATATGTTAAGGACTAATATTCACACGACACATAAGAGATGGGGTTTCTCGTCCCAAGTAATTGGCTTTATGAAACAATATTTAAGACCACAGTGGTTTATGGAATTTTCGTCTGTGTGAGTTCACTTTGGCTAGGTTACGAGAGCTACACAAGCTTGACAGCTAATCCGCGTAAAGCAGGCTAGTGTCAGTGGGGGATTGCGGACCACTCCTCCTCTGGTGCTTAACCCCACACTGAACATAAAGCCAGCAAACCCTGAAGAACTCTTCATGTCTCCATAGCTTCCAAATTGCCTTGCGACATTTCAACGATTGAATAATGGTTACTGTCAAACATTATGCGGCATCACACAGGAATTCTCTGTGATATCCCAGTACGCATGTCCTAAAAACCATCAGGAAAAGACGACGTGCTCCGTGCAGAATAAATTTAGTTTAGCTTCTTGTGATCGAACGGAACTCTCCAATCTAAAAGACGATGTACTAACACATGGGAGAATAATCTTCGCTTGCGTGGTAGTCAAAAACGTCGCGGGACTAATGGAGATGATTACCTATAAACAGAACAGAGATAAAGTTCTTGAGCTCCACTAGTTTATAGTCCTTTTTGCCTACCCCCAGAAATAGTGTATGCCGCCTTTGATGACTAGGGATAATTGTGCAGCACATTAATCCTTTTTATGGGGGCGTATTCTGGGCTTTCATCTTTGGACTCATCAAAAACTCGTCTTAAACCTAGTATAACGAAGGACTCGGCAACAATGCTTTACGTATTCGACAACGCCGAGTCAACGTCCACTTTCATGTCACCTCCACCTTCCTATCTCCTTTCAAAGGAGGCTGAGCGCCGTCAGCTTCTTTAACAACGCCTTGCATAATCCCTTTTGGTATCGCTAAGAGTACTGAAATACTTTGCATTTAGCAATATAAACGTTTGCCCGATAAGGTTCTTCGATCCTCTTCAGCCTAATAAACGCCTAGTCTTACCGCGGGAAGTTTGGGTTGCGGTATGAAATTATTTCTTCGATATCGCTTGGTGTGGAGGACGCGGAAAGAAACCAGGCACGAGGCCATGAACGAAGGGGTAGATCATTTTTGTCCACAGCTAACAGCCAAGCTCACATCCAGGCATCGCCAAGCAGTGGACACTTTCTATGACTCTTTTGACAACGCTAGGCGGGACGATAAACTCCGCTTTGAGCACTTTCTGCGTTCGTGCATAGGATTCTTTTGGTCCTCTCTAGCCTCAATAAAACTCTAGTCGCTGGTGAATTTATTCGATCAAGTTTGAAGTATGTCGTTCAGAAACCAGACACAAGGACGCGGAGGAAGGGGTTCTTCTTGTCCACGGCTTCCACGACTTTCAGCTAAGCTCGCTTCCAGACCTGCCTGACAAGGAAAGAACCTACTTAAAAGCGCGTGTGGCTGTCCGGACTGTCGCGCCAAATTTGTTCTTGATCACCTCAGGAAAACTGAAGAGATAACTGGGGCCACTCGTTTGAAATTCCGTCTGGAGTTGGCACCGTTGTCTCTGCGTTAAACAATAGAGGCCTCTTTTCCAAAGACACCCCTCCACTTGGGGTCTTTGCTGCTTGCTAGCCGACTTCGTGTCGCTCGTACAATGACCATCGACGCCCGCGATAGAGAAATCTTCCGGAGTTGACTTCGACCACTCAAAGTTGTTTTGTTGTTGTTGTTTGTGGGTTTATCACTACTCAGAGGCGGTATTCAAACCCGAAAGTGCAGTCGCCCTTAAAAGGTCCCATATGAAAAAAAGTCGTTAGAAAGCCCTGAGAGCCACAGACCATTTAGCGTAGCCCAGGATAAACCGCGCGGAGTTGGACTACCCCATACCCCCCAAGTATATCCCAAGTATTCGTAAGATTCACGATCTCTTGACTGGGTTTTCATAACTATTGAGTATTTAAATTTGCTTGTAGACTTTTCTTCCCCTATCAATATTTCTATATCTACATATCTTCACAGTGAGTTAGAAGAAGGCTTCCGAGCCAAATTTGTTCCAACCGCTGGAGTCTAAAACTCGTACCAAACAAGCTTTGTTATCTTCGTTTTGCATTTTTTTTTGTGTTTGCTTTGCTATTATTCATAACGTTGTCAGTGACATTGTCGTTTAAGTGGGCGCAGCAACAACAACAACAACAACAACAACAACAATGACAATCAAGCCCACCGCATTTTGACGCATAATTTACAATTATTTCAAGGACACATCGATGGCGGCTATGATGGCGTTGGTATTAGTGATGCAGCCAAGTGCTAAAGCGCTTAACATTAACAAACAAAAAGAAAAAGAAGAGAGAAATAAAAAATTAACAACAACAACATACCACATACAATAAAAGCAGAAGCACCAGTATTCAACCAAATAGCGACTGCTGTAAGACGTGCCAGAAATACTTAATACAAATGCGTACTTCTGAGCCGCAACAACAACAGCAATCACAATGACAACACTGGTTAAGCATACATACATACATATATGTATTGCAATAACAACAGGAGCAATAACATTGCGGCTGGGTGATTTTAAGTGAAAAATTGCAATTTTAACGCCCGCGCGCTCATTCAAGCCGAGTCGAACGAACGTGTGCTACGTGTGGTGTGCTGGCAACCAACCGCCCGAGTCACAAAGAGTCGCATAGCCACATAGCCGTATAGCCGCGTAGCCGCATTGACAGCCAAGCGGACAGTAAGCAGACGCGCTGATGCGACTAATATGCAGAGTGGATATGGCACGAACACTCATTATACATACTTATTTATACAAATAAATACATACATACATATATATTTACTAACGAAGTCGTCAGCAGCGCACCAGCGCGCCACTTGGCCCCCGGACGACGAGCGGGCGATCGATCGCCTCCTGGTTGTGGGGAGTGCGTCGCGCTTGCGTTCGCTTTTGACGGCGGAGTGGTGGATAAGCAGGCGGGTAGACAAATGGGCAGACGTGCCTAGACAGCGACAAAGCCTTTCAGATTCTCAACCACATGAAAGCACACGCTCGCATACCACTGCTACTTGCTACTACTACTACTACTACTACTACTACTACTACTAACTTATTGCTGTCAAGTTATGTCGCGCCTGTTCGCCAATTCATTCGCCAATGCGAAAGCGGTGGGTTGCTGCTGCACGTCCAAGTTGGCGTCAGTGCTGAATTTAAAGCCATTGCCATCGCCATCGGTATCGTTGTCGTAGCTGTCGCTGCAGCAATTGACCGTGATGAAGGTGAACCGGATGGTTTTAATTCTCTTTCACTTCAACCACGCAACAACAATGCCGAATAAAATGTATAACAACAGCAGAAAAAAAAATCATTGCAATTTCATTCTGTCGCATTGGGTGTGTGTGTGAACATATAGGGACTCAAATAAATGACCACGTTCTGATTTTTTTTTTTTAATATTCTCAACATTTTTCGAGCAATTACTTTTTGTTATTTTACTGAAAAAATACCGTCTAAGTTTTAACCAAAACAATCTAAAACACAGTTTCAAACTTTATAAAAAATTTAGGAAAATTCAACAGATTTTCAACAAAATTTCAATCTTTAGAAAATTATGAATCTTTAGCACATTTTTGGGTATGCAGTTTTATAACCGTTACAAATTTAGTCTAATGAAGTGCAAGTTTCAAACAGCTAAGAAATTCCATTATTTCCATATAAGCATGAAGTTCCTATGAAGTAAAACGCGGGAGACCGTTAGCAATAAAATTTCAAAAAATCAAGGCCAGTTTTTGTGAATTGCACTTGTTATATATTAAAAAAAAAGAAAAAAAAGTAGTCCCAAAAAAAATAATTAGCAAAAATCAACGCGATTTTTAAGACGGTTGAAACTTGCACTTCATTAGACTACCATCTTTTTGGCTATAAAACTGCACACCCAAAATGTTCAAAGATTTAGGCTGAAAATTGGTTGGTTTTTTCTAAAATTTGTAAAAAGCTTGAAATGTGGTTTATATGGTTTTGCTTAAGGCTTGGACGACGGTATTTTTATAGAAAAATAACAAAAAAAAATTTGGCTCGAAAATCGTTACGAATATTAAAAAAAAAATCAATACGTGGTCATTTGTTTGAGTCACTGTATGTTAATGTGTGTGTTTGTGTATTTTTATGTCCTTTTTGTTTTGGTCGTCTGCCGTCTGTCATTGTTGTCGATTTACTTATTACCGGTGTTTTTGTTTTTAACTCTTTCTGGTTGTGATTAAAATAGCGCCGCCAAGTTGTTCTTTCACAAGATATGCGCTCAAGTTGGTGCTGAGCTACGCAGATGCGTTAAAATCAGACAAGGAAAAAAAACGCGAGAACAATGCAGAGCCCAGAAGCAGCAAAAACACAAAAAGCACTAATAAGCAACGACCTGTCTGCCTCAACCAAAAAAAAAAATCGAAAGATTAATATAATGTGGAGATGAAGAATCTCTGTTACGCTTGTTCTTTTTTAATGCCGTTTTTCGTTATACTTTTTTCCATTTTTTTTTTTACAAATTTCGGAAGGCCCTTCAGCATTTGCAAAAAAAAAATAATATTGCGGCTTGATATACATATATATGGCTCAATCCATGTCAAATCGACCAATGGTTGGCCATTTTTTATTTGTATGAATTTTTTTGTCAGAACTTTTCTTTTGTCATATAATGAAGTTCCGCCAAGGAATTTTTTTTTTAAGTTATGCAAAAACCATTATAGTTATTTATATAAAAAAATTCAAAAAAGTAAAAAAAGTTCACAGAATTATTGGAAATTTAAAATATTGTAAAAGCAAAAATTAAAAAAAAACTGATATTAAAGATCCTGAAATCTTGAGTGTATCCTTTTTTTAAAGATATTAATTTTTGAGCTGTAAAAAAACTTTTGTCAAAATCTAAATAAAGTAATACTACGCAGTTTTTATTTAATTTAAATTTATTTTTAATTTAGAGTGTTTATTTTTCGGTTTCAGCGGGCTAAAAAATATAGAAATACGCGTCCATCTCAAATTTGCATGAAAAACGAAATTTCCTCCTCTCCCCCAGGGATAGTAGCGGGAAAATGGTCAGCTGAAAGTAGTTTTTATTTCATACTTGTTTTCCGCGACCCTGAAATATTGGGTCTACTCTCTGGTTCACAGCATTTACTTTTTTGCGCCTGTGTAATTAATATAAAACTACTTTCGGATTTTCCACATAAAAGTGTTCAAGACCTATTTTCTGGTGTTTGTTATGTTCACAAAAGTTAAGGCCTGAGATATTCTGAACAACTTTGCCGTAGAAATTTTGCCGAAATAACCAACCCCATAAAAGCTACAAACCATAAAATAAGGTAGATTAACACCTGAAAAAATTTCCCTTGGAGGCAAAATTAAAAAAAAGTTGCTTAAAACTTAACTTACCCGAAATAGGGTGAAACCGTCCTCTACGACCACTTTCACCAAAATATTTTTGAAAAATATTAAGATTTGTGTGAGCTGTATCGTTTTGAAGATAACTCAAATAATCGAGATTTTGACCAAAAATTAATTTAAAAAAATGTATGATGAAATTCCTTTTTTTTTTTGTAAATATTTCCTATTCCCATTTTTCCTTTGAAATTATAAATATGAATAGCTTTCAACAATTTTTATGCATCTGCAATTTCTTTCGCGTATAAAAGTCAATTAAAGTAAAAAGCTACAAGCTTACTCGTGTTATTTGCTTCACATAAATTTTTTCATTTTCATTTTTAAAATTCAGCTTAAAACAAACATGAATTCAGTTCATGTGAATAACTCATTTTCTGTGTTTATTTCACACACTTTATTTTTGAATTAGTACCTTTTATTTTTCGCTGCTTCGTATTTATTCCTTTGGCAACATTTCGCTTGCTTATTGGTTCATTTAAACATGCCACCCAAATTGACAGTTCTTGGGAAATTACTTATTTGTCTCAAAAGAATTCCAATGAAGAGGACTCAAAGCTGCGCAATCGACAGATGAGAAGAGTATTTTTTTTTGTTTTAAATCACTTCATGTGTGCGTTTTTTAATATACATTTATGTGAATAAGTATATACAAATATATGTATGTATTTAAATATGTATACATAGGTTCATACATAAATCTGCATACAGTAAAGTGTGGAGTGACGCTCCTTGGGTATTTCATAGTAGATGCACACATACATATGTATACTATATTTTTAGGGGATATACATACATACATATATATACATAAAATCTTTCATAAATCATTAAAATTTCGACGTACGCAAATCACCCAGAAAATCGCTGAAATTATTGCGGAAATACACGCTTTTGTGATGTGCCGAAACGTTGTCACCATATCAGATATTTCATTGGATATCTAAGTAACTAAGCATACAGTAAACGTAGCTCAAATTTCTTGTTTAAAAGTGCATACACCGGCCAAAGAGAATATTCGACCAGGGGGTTTTTTTTACAATACCACGACGGTCGGGCCTTCCTAACCGGAATGATCCGGATTTATATCCGCCCAAGGACTGACACTTCAGCAACACTTCCCAAAAATTTCAAAAAACGAAATTGTTGGCCCTAAATAGCAGTTCAAAACGGCTATTATAAAATTTATCAGTAATCGATAGCTTTAGTGACACATAGGTCTATTGCGACCAGTAGGTCTATTGTGTCCTCAACACTTCACAATATCTTAGCCAGCCCTAGTAACTCTCTAGAAATTTCAGAATAGCTCCCCGGGCAGGGAGTGAATGTGCTCTTCGCCTGGCTAAAAATGTCCTATGCTTCTCTCCGTTTTGCGTGAAACAGCTACACACTCCAGAAGGAGGTGTAATTTCGTCTCCTCGGCAGCGGCCAAGACCAGATTCCTAAATTGCAAAGGTGACCGCGAGGGACAAGGTCTGTTAAATCTGGTCATTGCTTAATGAGAAAACATGTAGGATCAAGTTTTCATCGACTATGGCCATCAACAGACTGTCTTTGGCAACGTCACTAAAATGGCATTGCAGCGGGTGGCGTCTTATTCTTTCTGCCGGCAGTGATGTCGTTGGTGGAACGATTTCTCGTTTGAGATTCCCCCTTTTGCGTTATGTCAGGTGGATTGGGATTTGCCGATTGCTTCTCCTTCAAGAAGCTCTCTTGTTCCTCAACAACTTTTTTGTAGTACTCAGCCCCCTTCAACTCATAGGAGCCACTTGAAGCCGAATTGCTTGATATATGATTTGATGCAGGGATTTTTATGCTTCTTCTTCCGCTCTGCCCCCGCCGCCATTGTACTGTGGTTGCTACTGCCGGCAGCTTTGGTTGAAGACGGAAGGTCTTTGCTGGTAGGGTTGCCTGGTTTTGCATCCACAGATACAGGTGGTTGTGCTGCCTGTGCTTCTGGTGTACTATGGTTGGTACAAGTGGGAACACTTTTGATTGTCTCCTGACTGGCGGCAAGAAGGGTGAGGACATCAGATTCCGTAACGACGGGGTCCGGGTTCCGATAAGAAAGTGCCAAACTCAATTGTCCAGTGTTCGTCATCAGTTCAGGTTCAGTTGGTATTTGTTGCTTTTGGTTTTTGTTGTTGTTAGTTGCCATTCATATTTTGGTCCCACGAGTATGCACAAAAAGGGTTCGTCACTCGTGCGTAGAGCAGGCATACGTAGAGAAGGCACTTATACCTCCGACCTTCAGCCATCGGCACGTATTCCTCAACACCTTGGCTTAGGGTATAAAAAGTATTTAATATTAAAATGGTTAAATAAACAATGAACAGAAACATTTTTCGGATCGAAAATATTGATCTTCAAGAAAATTACTATTTTTTTCATATAAAACTTTGAGCGCTTTCAGCGATCTCTAAATATTTGTTTTGCATTATCAAATTGACACTACTTCGAACGAAGCAAACTACTAGTGAGTGATCGCTGTTGAACTCGGCTAAGAACATTTGGCTGTTATGTATGTGGAAAGAAAAGAAAAAAAAAACCGCGCTTCCGTGAAGAAATTCGTTCGTAACCTGTCGGTGGAAAAATTCGAAGCAAGTTCTTTGACCCACACTTTTTTTTACCTTATAAAAATTACTTACTATCCCCATGGTATTTTTGGCATTTTGCTAATAAAGCTTTTGGTCAAAACTGCTGATTTGCGCCAATTGCTTTTCTCACATTGTATACATTTTTTTTTGCTTTTTATTTAATGGAAGCATAAACAGAAGTATGCAAACCTACATGGTTATACCTACTTGCTTGTCGACAATCTTGATTCGATTTGCTCCTTAGCTAGCTATTCGTGGTTATTACAAAATTACAAACAAATTTATCGTTGAGTGAATTAAGCTGCAAATAAACGTAAACGAAAACATACTGAGATAAAAATATGTCGATATAAATCCGCGTATATACCCGATTTTTTTTTT
>NW_023458565.1:18517456-18536538 GCF_013731165.1 Rhagoletis pomonella
AAAAAAAAAATCGGGTATATACGCGGATTTATATCGACATATTTTTAGCTCAGTATGTTTTCGTTTATGTTTATTTGCAGCTTAATTCACTCAATGATAAATTTGTTTGTAATTTTGTAATAACCACGAATAGCTAGCTAAGGAGCAAATCGAATCAAGATTGTCGACAAGCAAGTAGGTATAACCATGTAGGTTTGCATATGTACTTCTGTTTATGCTTCCATTAAATAAAAAAAACAAAAAATATGTATACAATGTGAGAAAAGCAATTTGCGCAAATCAGCAGTTTTGACCAAAAGCTTTATTAGCAAAATGCCAAAAATACCATGGGGATAGTAAGTAATTTTAATAAGGTAAAAAGTGTGGGTCAAAGAACTTGCTTCGAATTTTTCCACCGACAGGTTACGAACGAATTTGTTCACGGAAGCGAGGTTTTTTGCTTTTCTTTCGACATAATCGCAAAATGTTCTTAGCCGAGTTCAACAGCGATCACTCACTAGTAGTTTGCTTCGTTCGAAGTAGTGTCAATTGGATAATGCAAAACAAATACTGAGAGCGCTCAAAGTTTTATATGAAAAAAAAAAATCCTAGAAATGGTAAATAATTCTTGAAAATCAATATTTTCGTTCCGAAAACTCTTTTTCTCTTCAGGAGACTTAATACCCAATTGTTTATTTAACCATTTTAATATTAAATACTTTATTAAATACACCGTCGTTACGGAGTCTGATGTCCTCACCCTTCTTGCCACCAGTCAGGAGACAATCAAAAGTGTTGCCGCTTGTACCAACCATAGTACACCAGAAGCACAGGCAGCACAACCACCTGTATCTGTGGATGCAAAACCAGGCACCCCTACCAGCCAAGACCTTCCGTCTTCCTCCAAAGCTGCCGGCAGTAGCAACCACAGTACAACGACGGCGGGGGCAGAGCGGAAGAAGAAGCATAAAAAGTATCTGAATCAAATCTGGAATAGCCGTTGCGAGAGAGCGGTCAAATATCAAGTATTTCGGCTGCAAGTGGCTCCTATGAGTTGAAAAGTAAGGAAGCGCTCTGGAAGGAAAACACCAAACTAAGTGAACTGCATTGGCACAATACCATTGGACTTCATTTATCCAAAAGCGTAATATACGGGTGCTATCTGAAAAGATACAGGATACTCTTGGGCCTCCCTAAAGAGAAACTAGAATTATTGAAAATTTTTTGACGGGCCATTGTAGGTTACGAGGTCACCTTTGCAATTTAGGAATCTGGTCTTGGCCGCTGCCAAGAAGATACCATTACATCTCCTTGTGGCGTGTGTGGCTGTTTCACGCAAAAGGGAGAGAAGCATAGGGCATCTTTGGCCAGGCGAGGAGCACATTCATTCCCTGCCCCGGGAGCTATTCTGAAATTTCTAGAGAGTTTCTAGGGCTGGCTAAGATATTGTGAAGTGTTGAGGACACAATAGACCTACTGGTCGCAGAGCTTCGTTATCATATCTCTCTATCCATCTAACGGGATGTGTCACTTGTTGGTTTTTTGGCCAGTTCAAGAAAGTTGGGTTGCATGCCGCAGTTGGGTGCATGAAACCGGCATATCGATTCACAGTAACGCAGACTAAAGCTATCAATTATTGATAAATTTTATAATAGCCGTTTTGAACTGCTATTTAGGGCCACCAATTTTGTTTTTTGAAATTCGCTTGCCCAATTCGGAATCAACACCTACATCAACTCTAACGATAAAATATTTTTTTTTATATATATTAGTTCACTTGTAGTAGTTCACGTACGCCCGACTGTCGTGGTATTGTAAAAAAAAACCCTGGTCGAATATTTCTTTGGCCGGTGTATGCATTTTTAAACAAGAAATTTGAGCTACGTTTATTTTATTATATGTACATACCCACTTATATGTATGTATACTTAGTTACTTAAATATCCAATGAAATATCTGATATGGTGACAACGTTACGGCACATCACAAAAAAGTGTATTTCGATTTTCTGGGTGATTTGTGTACGTCAAAATATTAATGATTTATGAAAGATTTTATTTGTATGTATATCCCCTAAAAATATAGTATACATATGTGTGCATCTGCTATGAAATACCCAAGGAGCGTCACTCCACATTTTACCGTATGCAGATTTATGTATGCACCTATGTATACATATTTAAATACATACATATATTTTTATATACTTATTCACATAAATGCATATTAAAAAACGCACACACATGAAGTGATTTAAAACACAAAAAAATACTCTTCTCATCTGTCGATTGCACAGCTTTGAGTCCTCTTCATTGGAATTCTTTTGAGACAAATAAGTAATTTCCCAAGAACTGTCAATTTGGGTGGCATGTTTAAATGAACCAATAAGCAAGCGAAATGTTGCCAAAGGAATAAATACGAAGCAGCGAAAAATAAAAGGTACTAATTCAAAAATATAGTGTGTGAAAATAAATGCAGAAAATGAGTTGTTCACATGAACTGAATTCATGTTTGTTTTAAGCTGAATTTTATAAATGAAAATGAAAAAATTTTTGTAGTGTAGCAAAAGAAAGTAATATGAGTAAGCATGTAGCTTTTTTCTTTAATTGACTTTTATGCGCGAAAGAAAATGCAGCTGCATAAAAATTGTTGAAAGCTATTCATATTTATAACTTCAAAGGAAAAATGGGAATAGGAAATATTCACACCAAAACCAAAAAGAATTTCATCATTGAGATAAATGCCATGATTCCTGGCTCCCCAGAAGATCAAGTTTGACCATTCAGTTATTCAGCGACAGAAAATATTGATACGACATTCCCGAGCTCAGATGTCAATGGCATTGAGAATTTCTGGGGGCTTCGAAAATTTTGGTCAGAATAGCAATCCATTGCATAAGATGGGATATCCGATGTCCACTCCATACCACGACATTATCCACACGCCCAATTGTAGCTTTTGAGCGTTTTGTAAATTGCGATGCATTTTTTTTTTTAAATATTAAAAATATTGTAAATGAAAACAAAAACTAAAATATTTGTGGGCCAACCGTATTTCACACTCAAAGTATATCCATCATTAGGGCTGTTCGATACACTAAAATTGTAGAACAGTGTGTGGCAGTATGACATGCGTTTAAGTAGTGTATGAAAAACCCTCGTCGAACGCTTTTTGCTAGCCTAGGGTCCTCCAGTGCACTCAACAAAAAATGGAAGCTTTTGTGTTTTTTAGTAATTTCAACACCAAAATCAGTATCGATGTATGTACACTAGGGTGCATCACCCTACATACAAAAAAAATGGTAACTTCTTCCATCGGCATTATAAAACTTGTTATATTTTGATGGCCTTATTCATAAAAAATAAAGTAGCTTTAAAAAATGTTTATAAACTGACAAATGTATGAAAACGTCACTTTGTAAAGCTCTTTAAACCTACTTTATTTTTTGCGAATAATGCCATAAGACTTCCGCCAAAATATTTCCGAAAAATATTTAGATTTACGTGAGCTGGCCCGTTTTGAAGGTAACTCAAAAAATCGAGAATTTATGAAAAAATTATTTTTAAAAAATATATATATATTTTTTTTTTAATTTTTGATGATAGAATAGTTTAAGCTTTATGGGTCTACACGAAATTCATATTATTAACGGAATCAAAATATATAATGAGATTTTTGGAGGCATCTTGAAATCGATCCAGCTCAGGTAAATCTTAATATTTTTCAGAAATATTTTGGTGAAAGTGGTCATAGAGGACGGTTTCACCCTATTTCGGGTAAGTTAAGTTGTAAGCAACTTTTTTTTTAATTTTTCCGCCAAGGGATATTTTTCAGGTGTTAATTTACCTTATTTTATAGGTGGTAACTTTTATCTGGTTGGTTGTTTCGGCAAAATTTCTATGGCAAAGTTGTTCAGAATGTCTCAGGCCTTAACTTTTATGAACATACCAAACACCATAAAATAGGTCTTGAACACTTGTATGTGGAAAATCCGAAAGTAGTTTTATATTAATTAAGGTGCAAAAAAGTAAATGCTGGGAACCAGAGAGTAGACCCCAATATTTACAGGTTTTCAGGGTCGCGGAAAACAAGTATGAACATAAAAACTACTTTCTGCTGACCATTTTCCCGCTGCTATCCACTTACAACCATCCCGGGTGGTGAGGAGGAAATTTCGTTTTTCATGCAAAATTGATATGGACGTGTATCCGTATTTTTTTAGCCCGCTGAAATCACAAAATAAACACTCTAAATTAAAAATAAATTTAAATTAAATAAAATCTGCGTGGTAACTTCATTAGGATTTTGAAAAAAGATTTTTTTACAGTTCGAAAATTGATATCTTTAAAAAATTACACTCTCAAAATTTCAGGATCTTTAATATTAGTGTTTTTTAAATTTTGCTTTTACGATATTTTAAATTTCCATAAATTCTGTAAATTTTTTTATTTTTAGAATTTTTTTCAAATTTACATTTTTTATAGCCCTAAATATCGCTTTAAAAATGAAACCAGAACCATATTACTAACTATAATAGTTTTTGAGATATTCAAAAAATAAACTTGCAAAATCCCGGAAATTGTGAAATTTAGAATTTTGCATAACTTTAAAAAAAAAAAATTTCCTTTGCCGGAACTTCTTTATATGACAAAAGAAAAGTTCTGACAAAATAATGCATACAATTAAAAAATGGCCAACCATTGGTCGATTTGACATGGATTGAGCCATATATATATCAAGCCACAATATTATTTTTTTACATATACTGAAATTTGCAGAAAAAAAATGGAAAAAAGTATAACGAAAAACGGCACTAAAAAGAACAAACGTAACAAAGATTCTTCATCTCCACATTATATTAATCTTACGATTTTTTTTTTGAGGCAGACAGGTCGTTGCTTATTAGTGCTTTTTGTGTTTTTTGCTGCTCTGGGCTCTGCATTGTTCTCCTGAATTTGTTTTTCCTTGTCTGATTTTAACGCATCTGCGTAGCTCAGCACCAACTTGAGCGCATATCTTGTGAAAGAACAACTTGGCGGCGCTATTTTAATCACAACCAGAAAGAGTTAAAAACAAAAACACCGGTAATAAGTAAATCGACAACAATGACAGACGGCAGACGACCAAAACAAAAAGGACATAAAAATACACACACACACACACACACACACATTAACATACAGTGACTCAAACAAATGACCACGTATTAAATTTTTTTTTAATATTCGTACCGTTTTTCGAGCCAAATTTTTTTGCGATTTCTCTATAAAAATACGGTCCAAGCCTAAAGCAAAAGGTCTAAAGATTCAGAATTTTCTAAAGATTGAAATTTTGTTGAAAATTTTTTGAATTTTCCTAAATTTTTTATAGTTTGCAACTGTGTTTTAGATTGTTTTGGTTAAAGCTTGGACGGTATTTTTTTAGTAAAATAACAAAAATTAATAGCTCGAAAAATGTTACGAATATTAAAAAAAAAAAAATCAGCACGTGGTCATTTATTTGAGTCCCTATATGTTCACACACAAACCCAATGCGACAGAATGAAATTGAAATGATTTTTTTTTCTGCTGTTATACATTTTATTCGGTATTGTTGTTGCGTGGTTGAAGTGAAAGAGAATTAAAACCATCCGGTTCACCTTCATCACGGTCAATTGCTGCAGCGACAGCTACGACAACGATACCGATGACGATGGCAATGGCTTTAAATTCAGCACTGACGCCAACTTGGACGTGCAGCAGCAACCCACCGCTTTCGCATTGGCAAATGCGATGGTGAACAGGCGCGACATAACTTGACAGCAATAAGTTACTAGTAGTAGTAGTAGTAGTAGTAGTAGCAGTGGTATGCGAGCGTGTGCTTTCATGTGGTTGAGAATCTGAAAGGCTTTGTCGCTGTCTAGGCACGTCTGCCCATTTGTCTACCCGCCTGCTTATCCACCACTCCGCCGTCAAAAGCGAACGCAAGCGCGACGCACTCCCCACAACCAGGAGGCGATCGATCGCCCGTCGTCCGGGGACCAAGTGGCGCGCTGGTGCGCTGCTGACGACTTCGTTAGTAAATATATATGTATGCATTTATTTGTATAAATAAGTATGTATAATGAGTGTTCGTGCCATATCCACTCTGCATATTAGTCGCATCAGCGCGTCTGCTTACTGTCCGCTTGGCTGTCAATGCGGCTACGCGGCTATACGGCTATGTGGCTATGCGACTCTGTGACTCGGGCGGTTGGTTGCCTGCACACCACACGTAGCACACGTTCGTTCGACTCGGCTTGAATGAGCGCGCGGGCGTTAAAATTGCAATTTTTCACTTAAAATCACCCAGCCGCAATGTTATTGCTCCTGTTGTTATTGCAATACATACATATATGTGTATGTATATGTACATATGCTTAACCAGTGTTGTCATTGTGAGTGCTGTTGTTGTTGCGGCTCAGAAGTACGCATTTGTATTAAGTATTTCTGGCACGTCTTACAGCAGTCGCTATTTGGTTGAATACTGGTGCTCCTGCTTTTATTGCATATTGTATGTTGTTGTTGTTAATTTTTTATTTCTGTCTTCTTTTTCTTTGTTTGTTAATGTTAAGCGCTTTAGCACTTGGCTGCATCACTAATACCAACGCCATCATAGCCGCCATCGATGTGTCCTTGAAATAATTGTAAATTATGCGTCAAAATGCGGTGGTCTTGATTGTCATTGTTGTTGTTGTTGTTGTTGTTGTTGTTGCTGCTGCGCCCACTTAAACGACAATGTCACTGACAACGTTATGAATATTGGCAAAGCAAACACAAAAAAAATGCAAAGCGAAGATAACAAAGCTTGTTTGGTACGAGTTTTAGACTCCAGCGGTTGGAAAAAATTTGGTTCGGAAGCCTTCTTCTAACTCACTGTGAAGATATGTAGATATAGAAATATAGATAGGGGAAGAAAAGTCTAGAAGCAAATTTAAATATTTAATAGTTAAAAAAATCCAGTCAAGAGATCGTGAATTTTATGAATACTTGGGATATACTTTGCGGTATGGGTAGTCCAACTCTGCGCGGTTCATCCTGGGCTACGCTAAATGGTCTGTGGATCTCAAAGCCTTCTAACGACTTTTTCTTTACATACGGGACCTTATAAGGGTGGCTGCATTTTCGGGTTTGAATACCGCCTCTGAGTAGTGACCACAAAGACCACAAGAGGAGGGGTGTCTTTGGAAAAGAGTCCTCTATTGTGTAAGGCAGAGACAACGGTGGCAACTCTAGACAGAATTGCAAACGAGTACCCGCAGTTATCTCTGCAGTTTTCCTGACGTGGTGAAAGAGTGCCGGACAGCACTACGCACTTTTAAGTAGGCTCTTTCCCTGTCAGGCAGGTTTGGAAGGGAGCTTAGCTGAACCACACACTTCAACCTAGGTCGAATAAATTCACCAGCGACTAGAGTTTTATTGAGGCTAGAGAGGACCGAAACATCCTATGAACGAACGCTGAAAGTGCTCAAAGCGGAGTTTATCGTCCCGCCTAGCGTTCCCAAAAGAGTCATAGAAAGTGTCCACTGCTTGGCGATGCTTGGCAGTGAGCTAGGCTGTTAGCCTTGGACAAAAATGATCTCCCCCATCGTCCTTGGCCTCGTGCCTGGTTTCCTTCCACACCAGTCTTCAGTAGTCTCGCGACGTTTATGACTACTGCGAAAGCGAAGATGATTTACCTCGCATTTTTCTCCCAAGTGTTAGTACATTGTTTTTCAGATTGGATAGTTCCGTTCGGATCACACGAAGCCAAACTAAATTTACTCTGGACGGAGCGCGTCGTCTTTTCCTGGTGGTTTTTAGGATATGCGTACTGGGATATCACAGAGAATTCCTGTGTGATGCCGCATGATGTTTGACAGTAACCACTATTTAATCGTTGAAATGTCGCAAGGCAATCACGAAGTTATGGAGTTAAGTTCAGGGTTTGTTACAAAGTGTTGGCTAGTATGCTTTAATTCTAGCTTCACGAGAGCTGAATAGGATGTGGAGAGTGCTAAGGTAAATTCCCCTCTATGTAACTGCGTGAGTTAAGATGCAGTATTCCCGCAATGTCACCATGGGATGTTACCCATACAAAATATTTCTACGCAATCGAGAGCAAGGCCAGGCAATTTCTGATTGATGAGCGTGGTTAATACAAGTTCTGCAGCAAATTGGTTTCTAATGTCAGCTGGCGTTATGTTCAGTATGGGATTAAGCACCAGAGGAAGAACGGTCCGCAATAATCCACTGGCACCAGCCTGCTTTACGCGGTTTAGCTGCCAAGCTTGTGTAGCTCTCGTAACCTAGCCAGAGTGAACTCACACAGACGAAAATTCGATAAACCATCGCACAGTGGTCAATAAATGGGATTTAATGTTCATAATTCACTGGAGCATCCATTTCTCAACCGACTTGATTAATTATTTTTTTAAATGTAAGCTTATGAAATTTGCAAGAGACTAGTTGAGCCCAATTTTCGAATTTTTATTTGTTTGTATTAAATTTTTTAATGCAAAGGGCAGAAATTGCGCCAATTTTGAAGAAGACCGATTCTCCTGTTCCAGCTAATAAAAGTTTCATAATAAGAACTAGTTAAAAACAATTGTAGGGTTCTCCTAAAACAAAGAAAAAAATTAAAAAGTAATAATTTGAAATGTTATAAAAAAAATGTTACCAAAAGTATTTTTTTTGTTTTTAGTTTTTATAAAAATTTTGGGTATGCAGTTTTATAGATTACTAAATTTTAGTTTAATAAAGTGCAAGTTGTAAGTCGCTAAGAGTTCGCGTTGATTTTTAATAACATAACAAACGCTTTTATTTCCCAATTAGCATGCAGATGTGCTCGAAATGTTAGCGAAAAAATTATTAAAAATCAACGCGAACTCTTAGCGACTCGCTACTTGCACTTTACTATACTAAAATTTAGTAATATATAAAACTGCATACCTAAAAATTTTATAAAAACTAAAAACAAAAAAAATACTTTTGGTAACATTTTTTTATAACATTTCAAATTATTACCTTTTATTTTTTTTTGTTTTAGGAGAACCCTACAATTGTTTTAAACTAGTTCTTATTATGAAACTTTTATTAGCTGGAACAGGAGAATCGGTCTTCTTCAAAATTGGCGCAATTTCTGCCCTTTGCACTAAAAAATTTAATACAAACAAAAAAAAAATTCGAAAATTGGGCTCAACTAGTCTCTTGCAAATTTTATTAGCTTTCATTTAAAAAAATAATTAATCAAATCGGTTGAGAAATGAAGGCTCCAGTGAATTATGAACATTAAATTCCATTTATTGACCACTGTGCATCGTGGTCTTAACAATTGTTTCATAAAGCCAATTACTTTGGACGAGAAACCTCATCTCTTATGTGTCGTGTGAACATTAGTCCTTAACATATAATTTTTTCAAAAATATTGCAAGTTTTCAAGGATATTCAATGAAAAAAAATTTAAAAAGGACATCATCAAAACCTATTTCTCGTAATACACCAAAAAGTCCAATATATTTTATATCTACAGAATTTTCTCTGTAATCTAATACCCATATTGTTATTCTACATTGCTTTGAATTTTTTATATTATTTTTGTAATTAACCATACTAGGAGTGCCAGTTACTGAAATTCTACAATTTTTCAAGTTGCTAAAGACCCTTTGAGAGGTTTTATAACTTAGCACGTCATTTAACTAATAAGGTACAAAATTATTTACCGGAAAATCTCCTGCTTTGGAACTAAAAAGTAACTAGTGAAAGTCTCTGGAAGACTTTGGGAGGACTCTGGGATTGACCCAATGCCTTCCAGTTTGTTGATAAGTTTCGATAATTCAATGAATCTCAAGAACACCTCATTTCGATAACTCAACAAAATTCGATAACTGGAATAATTTTGATAAATTTCTATAACTGTGCGCATCGAGGAGTCGGTAAATTTCGATAATTCAAAAATGAAAATATATCTCGCTTTAAATCGATAACTCGATAAACTTTGGATGCCTCTATCAATTTCGATAACTCGGTTAATTTTGATAGCTCCTATTTTTCGGAAGCTATCGATAAATTTCGATAATCTGTTACACTCTGGTAACACGATAAAATTGGATAACCAGTGATAACTCGATAAACTTATGCAACCTCGAAATATCGATAACTCGATATATTTTGAAAAAACTTCAAAAACTTCGATCCAATAAATCAATAAATTTTAGTAAATCAATAAATATCGATAGCTCGATGAGCTTAAAGAACTCGATGCATTACTCGATAAATTTCGTTAACACTATAAATAATGGTAATTCAATAAATATAGTAAACGTGATAAATTTCATTAACTTGGCAAATTTTGACAACACAATAAACATTGATCAACTTGAATAATTCGATACGATAACTCAATAAACATGGATGACTCAATAAATTTCGATAACTATAAACTTCGATAATTCGATCTATTTCGGTAATTTGATGACTTTCGATAACTAAGTTTGTTATGACTGAATTTATTTCGATTCCTATCAAAAATTCCAAAAAAATTTGCTTACCTTTTCAGTTACCCTACGCAAACAAACTCTTTTTTCCCCGAATTTCTCTACTCTTGGGAAGACAATTCAAAATTAGAATGAACCACTAAAAATTTACAATCATGTGGCAAAAATATCTATCTACATTATCAGTGGCGCCAACAACTTCTGCTAAATATTTTAAAACCTTCAACCAATCAACTGTGCCGCTTCCTCATACTATTCGCTGCAAGTTTTCATCTATTTTCCTTTACCTTTTCATTTTATAATACCTTCGACGCCAACACACCATCGCCTGTGTGCGTGTTGTATAAATTTTGCAGCAGTTGGTGACGTTTAATTTGGCCGCAAGCAAAATTTTCATTAATTCATTTGCCCACAATGAAAAATAATTTTCATATCTCCGTAGAGACATACATAGTAAATATGTAAATACGTAAATACGTGCAACATGCACACCGTTCATGTGTACTAATATACCGAAAATAGCACAGCGTTGACTGTGTTGGTAATGCGCGAAAATAATCAACGGAAAATTGTAGGTACTCGAGCAAGTGTTTACATAAAATTCGCAAATGCACAAATTTCTCTACCAATTAGAAAAAAAAAAACAAAAAAAAAGAACGAAGAAAAACCTGAAAAAGGCAAAAAAAAAATTGCACCGAAAAATCATTGAATATCAGCTAAGCCACTTGTTCCAACAATAACGCCCACTTGTCATGGCAATTTCACTCGTTTCACAGTTCTCGTTTAACTTGCTCAACTATATTTAGCGTTCGAGTTGACGGCAGCAGCGGCAAATACAGGTACGGCTGCGGAAACAGAGCTGAGTATAGAGTGGCTTTATTAAATATTTCTATGTGCAGAATTATGTACATATATGTATAGGCATGTAGTCGTATATGTATATTTATGTAAGTATCATCGCGCCACAACAGCCAACGCCAGCAGCGCTTTGCACCTGCAGCCCAGCGATAAATGCATGGATATATACAAGTGATATTTATGTATATGCATAAAATATCAAATCACATCAACACCCACCAATATTTACATACATATGTACATACAATAAGTACTCATCTAATGCTGTTACGTATACGACATGGCCAACACCAAAGAAGCTGCAGAGCCGCGCGCACTCCGAACATATGGCAACAGCTGCGATAGTTTTTGAGTCAAATCCTTCCTACACCTGCACATAGTCGGCCGGCCATTCGACGAACTTAGCCGAAATAATTTGGTTGCTCGCGATTGCTTTTGTTGTTGTTCGCGATGTTGCGCCAGTCTGCTGCTTCAGTGCTCACAAATTATTTAGCGAGTAATTTTGCATTTGAAAAATTGACGCATTTTAATTTTGAAGCGCTCACCATAAACGCCGCCTCATAGCTGAACACCGATGCTGTGAACACCAACGCGACGAGAGGCGATGCCACTTGCCAAAAATACCTCGAAAAATCAAAATATATAGATATTTCAATTCTACAATAGCAGTCGCAATAAACTACAATGTGTGTGTAGTAGCAACAACAAAAAAGGCGCTAATAACCACAATTGACAGCAATAGAGGCAACTAAATTCGTAGCAGTCACACGAAAGGCAGCAGTGATGAGCAGTAGGTGGGGGGGTTGTATTAAAACTGTGGACACTTGTATGAAATGCATTAGTACAACAAAGGTGTATCCACAAAGGGGGATCAGGGGAAGGGTAGTTGGACTGAATTTTTGCTATGTAGTTGGTAAGGGCCATCAGAAAGATGTGGTAGTGGTACAAAGTCGTTGAGGTGGCAACACTATGTCAGCGATGATTTTGAGTGCAATCGAGTTTTAATTGGACCGATCGAGTCATTTTTCATGAAGGCCTTGATTTTAAAATGTTGATTGATCACCAAGTGTTTATCAAAGATTTACTCTCAGAGCGCATTGAGTGTCAGTTGTCAGAGTCTGGTACAAAGGAATAAAAAGATTACGTGATCAAGCTGAAGTACTACAAGCTCTCAGCGAACCAAGGATTAGAAAGAAATTGGTATACAACTGTCTTTTTTAATAAAAAACACTACGACAAAATCCATTGCGTTTATGGCATGCCGAGTCTATATTTATTATTCTTGAAGTGAAACTTCTATGCATTCCGTTGGGAGCAAATGCTGAAATCGATGCAACGAAGCGAAAAATCGATAGACTTGTTTAAAAAAATAAAATTAAATTTTAGTTGAGAAATGTATCACAATTTGGTTGTCAGACGAAGATATTTGAAAAGGTTTTAAGTTTGAAGATATTTGGAAGAGGGTTGCCATCTGTTGTAATTGTTGAACTTAATTAAATTATACACAAAAACTTGAAATACTAAAATATGGGTGTTAAGCGAAAGTGTTAACAAATTTTTAGTTTTCATATTTAGAATATTTTTAAGGTGTTTGAAGAGGGTTGCCACCAGTTTAGATAGTTAATTTCAAATTATTTAATAAGTTAAATGATTTATTACAAGATGGGTATCAACCGGAATAGATTTGGAAAGGCTTTATTTCCGAACTATATTTAGCAGTGTTGCCAGTTTAAAAAAATATGTATCAGTATAAAGGTGCCAATCCAAAGAGGTTTAAAAACTTTTAGTTTGAAAAATTTTGAAGAGGGTTGCCACCAGTTTGAAAAGTCGAATTAAATTAAATTATGCACAAGTTATATGAAATATTAAAATAAGATAAAAAAGATTGTTAATAATATTTAGAATACTTTTGAGGTATTTGAAGAGGGTTACCAGCGGGTTAAAAAGTGAAATTCGAATTATTTAATAAGTTAAATCAATTATAAAAAGATGGATATCAACTGAAATGGTTGTACAAAGGCTTTATTTCTGAACTATATTCAGAAGGGTTGCCACGTATTTGAAAAGTCAATTTCAAATTAATACATCAATCAATTGAAATTTGTATGCCAGTGTCAGGCGAAAGAGATTTAAGAAGATTTTAACAAGAAAATGCTTTTGAAAAGGGTTGCCAACTGTTTTAAACTTTATGAGGTGGGTTTTGTCGAAGGCTGAGGTACGCTCAGCCGACCCAGGGTACAATGAAGGTCCCACTAACCCCCACCAAATAAAACACAATAGTTAGTGTAATACGGAGAACACACTCACACACACGAGGCGAGATATGGCCAGAACGCCGGCAACCTTTCGCCCAAGAAGTGAGAGAGAGGGAGAGTAACAGCGGCTATGGGTCGGTAACGGTGAGAATAACAATGGCTATGGACCGGTAACGGTGAGAGTGGCAGCACTTGGTGACGACGGTGAGCGCAACGGCAATGCGAACGGCGCACATAGGGGTATTTGACCGATTTAGGCGGCCAAAATTAATTTTATGAAAATTTTAATTCAAAATGCTTAGAAACGACGTATTACGATATTTAAAACTGTAAATGTTTAAAATCAAGGAAATAGAGGGGGAGGATGTCCAAGTATTCCACCGAAAAAACGAAAGAAAGGTGCTTAATGTTCGACATCGATAGACTCCATGTTATCGAGGTCCCATTGTAGAAAAATTGAGACCTACGTGTTCGTATCGGCGAGGAGAAGCTTTACATCTAAGTTAGAACATTAAAAGGGTTGCCACCTTCTTAAAAATTAAATGCAATTAAGTTAAATGAATTACTACAATGTGGGTAAGATTCGAAATGGGTTTGAAAAGGCTTTATTTCCAAGAAACGTGTAGGAGGGTTACCATCTGTTTAAAAATTAATTTATAAGGTTATAGTTTGAAACTATCTTAAACAGGGCAGCCACTTCTTAAATTTAAAATTAAATACAATGTATATAATAGGTTAAGTTAATTATAACAATATGAATATCATATATGGGCAAATCTAAAAAACAGGCAACCTTTGTGTTATTTAGCTTTATTTTCACTGTTGTAAACTATATGAAGCTGGTTGCTTTTGGATATAATTCGTTGACGTATACCTGAAGCCTCAAAAAAAATTTGGACCAATTTGCTGCATAACTTTTGAATTATAGGTGTTTAAATTAAAAAAAAAATAATGAGAATAAGTGAATTTTGTATGTAATTTTTAAAAGGGGCACAATTAATTATGTCAAATTAGCTTCGATAAACATCGAAAGAGCTTTTAAGATTGATAACTACTCGTTAGATTTCGAGTTTGGTTGACTCTCTTGGTACGCGATGTTATATTTATGTGCCCGATTCGGTGATGAAGTAATTTGTTTAAGTACTTCAGATGTATCTCTCATTCCTACTGACCGTAATTTTATTGTAGTAGCTAGAGTCAACTCTCCCGTATCACTACAGTTCCGTAAATTTTCGGTTTTACGTCTCTTCGTTCTATCGCTGGACTTAACCAAAGGCTTGGTAGGCCGTCCTGGAAGACTGATCGTTTTTGGTATAGAAAAGCATCCTTTAATCCATTCCTGATTATTTTTTATAAAAGTATCGGCTATTCTATGGGCTTCAGTCCACTTTTTTTAATTGGCTTTTAAATTTCGCAAAACTATTTTTTACCACAGTTATTTCATTCTTGGAATAATTTTCCGACTTCAGTTCTTTTTTTTTGGGCCGCATCTATCTTTGCATTCCTTGAAGAAATATTGCAGCATTCGGAAACTCGTAAATTTCTCCGCGAACTATGAACTTGACACACCGCGGATTTTTATTAAAGCTAGAATATCTTCGTGTTTTAAGCATTTTTAAGTGCACACGCGGTAGCAAATAAATATCTGATATTTAAGTGTTCAAGCCGTTTGTATTTTATATACTGAAAATAATGAATGTCAAAACAGTTTTATGCAATGCCTAATGTTTTTGATGTAATCAATTCGCGAATATTCGAGCCTTATTGCCTTAAAAACTGAGTATTCAAAAACTTCTTACGATTTTATTGCCTTAAAAACTTATTTGCATATTTCTACTAGAACTTACCGTCAAGCAGAGATTTTTTTTCTAAATGTACTGACAACTGTGTATTTTCTCCTCTGTAACTCTCCAAACTTTTCAATTCAACCCATCTTTAGCTATACCCCCCCCCTCCCCCTCCTTTCCCCTTTACTTTGTTGGGCGTCTTGGCTTGCCTATCCCCCCTTTACTTATTGAATACTTTTAAAGAAAACTGGTACAGTACTGCAGCAGTATTTTCGGTTTATTTTTCGGCAGTAGTAAGTATTTCCAACAGCCACTGCATAGAAAACGCACATTTTCAGCAGGTTTTTTTTTTTTGTTTCCAAACTACGAATTGTCAAGCATAACAACCAAGTAAGAATCTGAGCGCCGTTGAGTGGTGTTACATAACTTTATGACTGTAGTTTGTTCCTCAAATCCATTAAAATTAGCAAAAATACGATATTTTTCCTAGTCGCTCTGCCGGTACCAGTTCATGTTATATTTGTATTAAACTATGTGGATTATATGGTATTTACCTGCTTTACAATTGTCTAACTTAATATAATTAAAAAAATTAACACACGATTTAGAGCAGTTTTTTACCACTTCGGCTTGTATTAAACACATCTAAGAACCAAATAATCAATTACCAACACGGTACTTAGACAGCGCGGTGCGAACGAATGAAAACATAGAGGGATTAAAAAATAACGAAATCTAGTCAAGAATTATATTCTCTTCACCCTATATTCAGTTATAAACGAAAAATGTGCGTTTTTAAAATTGACTTTTGGCTGCCTAAATCGGCCAAATACCCCTCTGTGTGGCGGTTATACTCGGTGACGACGGTGATGCCGGTGAGCGTAGCGGCAATGAGAGCGGCGGTGATACTCTACGGCGACGGTGATAGCGGTCCTGGACTGCGACGAGTGGCAGCAACGGCCCCAATAGCGATGACGGCTAACTAGCTTTGGCTCCGGGCGGTAACGGTGGGGCGGTCCCAATACCGAAGGCGGCGGTAGCGGCCCTAACTTGTGGCGGCGAAGGGAGCAGCGCTCCTGTATCGCGGTGACTAATGCAATTGGCTGGCGGGAATGGCGCGATGGTGGCTTCGACCCAGGGCGGCAACGGTAGTGATGGGTTGGCCTAGGGGCGGTAGTAGCGGCCCAACTGGAGATGACTTACGGTGATAGTGGCGGCGGCCTCCAATGCCGTTGACTTGTAGCGGCCTGCAATGAAGAGACTACGGAGACTGATCAGTGGGCCCTAAGCAAATACCGGTGTCGCCCCTCGTAGTTGCACACTAACGATGTAGGTGCGGAACGATTGGCGGCACGGATGAGTGCGATCTTCCACGACGGCCTTGGGACCTGTACGAGGGGAGTACATCGTTGCAAATAGCAACGACAACGTCTACAAAGTGTGGCGATGCATCTACACTCTGCGACGACCCCTCCTACAGTCCCCTCTGACATGTGGCGTTCTGCGTAAGCGATAGGATTGCGCTTATCTGCCAAAAGGCGACGTACGCGCTCCCTTACCTACGGAGACTGATAGCGGATGAGCACTTGTAGGTCTATATTTCAGCAATCAATTGCACATTACCCTTGTGTACTCCTTATATGGGTCCCAGGGAATAGGCAAATATTCTAGAACGTAAACTAGCGATGTCCTTCTGTGTACGTAAGTATGGCTATAGGCGTCCCGCTTGGGAGAATCAAAATCAAAAGTCCAAATGTTCAACTTAAAAGCTAAGCATAGTTAAAATTGTAGAGATTCGTATAAGATTAGCAGACACATCTGGAATACTTACGATGAACATAAAATTAAGTATCTTTTGGAAATGAGCAAGGAAAATCAAGGTTCGTAAATAACCGCTATTTTTTCGAATGTTATAAAAGCCCGTAGCAAAATACTGTCGTAGAAGAAAGTTATCATTGTTCCTTTTATAACAGGACCTACTGAATAATAATCTTGAAAATTTTTGGGAAATAGTCCACTAATAATAAGTCCGGACATTTATTTTCTTAGTCCTGTAATAACAGTAAACTTTGCCAAATAAAAGGCCTATCCTAATAATAAAAAAACCGCTTATCCAAATTTAACAAATTTCAAACAAAAAATATCTTAACGAAGGTTGCCACCTGTTTGTATATTTTCTTGAATACAAAAAAAATTCATGACCTGACCCAAGTTTAGTTCTATGGTAAATAAATAAAGTTTTGATTTAAAGGTTTTTCAATTTTTCTTTTAGATATTTCAGATTGAAAGAGAAATTTTTTAGGTCTCACATTTCTTGAAAAGGTTTTTCTTTACTTGTGCGAAGAAAGCTAAGCTATATTTGCCAACACTGATTTATTTATAATTTTTACGATTTGTTACAGGAGGAACCAGATTTAAAACAATTTTTCCAAAAGTCCCCCTTTCAAAAGTTTACACCCGCCACTGCTGAGGCCTACAAAAATATGCTAAACTAAGCGCACAGTATGTATGTATATGTGTGTATACTCACTATATCACCCAGATGCCACCATTGCGATAACGAGCACGAAAATTCAAAAATTAAATCTAAATGAAATTGTTTGGCATGTGTTGTTGCAAATAGCGGGCAAGTGAAAAAGTTTAAAAGGCACATACCTACACCTACATACATACATGCATATGTACATATGTGAATCGACAATTGCATGTGCATATGCACGCACATTATGCGCTTTAAATAAAAAAATATTGTGTGAATTCATGTGTGTCCGCGTGAAAATTAGTTTATGAATTATAATGTCACGTTGGCTGGTGGACACCAGCACAGCCTGTGCCACCGTTCGTCGTCTCACACCGCAGGCGATTTATGCGGTTTTGACATTTTGCCATTTGTCGAAAATTTATTAGAAAATTAATAATATAAATTTGCAAAGCGTTGGTGAGATCTACATACTTTCATATGTACTCGCATGCATGTATGTATGTATGTGTGTAAATGATTGCGCGAAATTACAAAAATTGTAGCATTTATTGCGCACCATAGCCATTGGCATATTTTTGCAAATTTATGTAACAAAAAAATTTTGATAAAAATCAAATTGTATTTAAAGTGTCGAAAAGGCGAAATTTCTTGCCTTTAAATAATTTATGAAAGCTGATTATTGAATTTTGAAAACGAAAAGTTCTACATTGGCAGCAAGGAGAGTATTTTAATGGCAAAAATATAATATTTTTAGATCACACTATATACCGTTCAAGAATTATGCTTATAATTCTGAGAACTTTGAGGTAATTCAATTCGCATTCAACTCTCAATGGTCTTGACTGTTCTTCAAGAAAATCCTATTTCAAAACATTATTAAATAAATAAATTATTTAATTAGTCTTAAGTGCTCTGTAATTTTCTTTCTTTATAATCTATAAGAAATGTTAGACTTTTCTACATTAAAACGAATAAATAAATTAAATAATTTACTGAAATAGTGGAACTAAGTATTTAAAAATTCTTCTAGTAGAAATGGAAAGTTGGGAAAAATCATACCTAAGTAATTTACATGGCTTACAAAAATAAGTACATAGACTATGTAACCTAGTAGTACTATATATGTAACATTGTAGTACTATATATTGGCTACCAGATAACATTTTACGTTAGGATGGTAATGGTTAGGGTAATGTTAGTGGTAATGGTAATGGTAATCGTAATTGTAA
>NW_023458565.1:18536548-18610076 GCF_013731165.1 Rhagoletis pomonella
AACGGTTATGATTGTTGTAATGGTAATGAAATGTTAATGGTAATTGTACTGCTACTGCAACTGGTGATAGTACTTGTAATAGTAATGGTACTGGTATAGTTTAAAGTACTACTGTATTCGTACTGGTAAATGTATTGAGAATGGTAATGGTAATTGTTCTGGTACTGGCAATGGTTATGGTGACAATTTTGGTAAAAGTACTGGTACTTGTTGAAGTATTCACTACTGTCAGCAGAGGCGCTCCAGATAGCAACTGCTCTGTAAGATTCTGTTAGGAGGGAAACCGCTCTGGTGGACGACGAGGCTCCCTGAACTAAGATGTGCAAGTAGGTGGCTTTTTATTATAGCGCGCAGGACCAAGTTATCCTCGGTTTGGGAATAGGACTTGGAATCCTTAAATCCAAAATCAAGAAAGCTAAGAGGTTCCTTTTGGAGAGCCTTCTGCGAAAGTGTAGAAAGATAAATAAGTAGACGCTTGCTTGTGATGATGCCTGTTTCCTTGGATATTTGGGGCAATGATTAGTGAAGAGTCGCCTAATCCTCTCCTTAGTACTAATTTTTCATGACGACCACCCCCTGTAGAAGCCCCATATTTAGGGTGGGCAGAGCATTGAATGGCCTGCTGGCTGGGAGTCTCCTTGCGTGGGCGATAAACTCTTGCAAGCCCTTTAACTCAACCGTACCAGACGAGATTACAACCGCCCCACTGGAAAAGGCTATTAAGGTGCCGCGCCGTTGGCTAATCTTCACTGGTTGCTTTGGGCGAAGTGTGCAGGATGACGTTTATTTCAAAGGCGATAAAATGTTCTGATACTTTTCCGGGCCAATTAGCTTTGGAGTAAGGGTCGGTGGAAGGGCTTTTTCCAAGAGCTCTCCATCAACCTTACATTTAAGCCTCCAAGCAGAGTTTTCTGCTGTTAAGGAAGCATACGATTTCAGTAAGGGAAATTAATTTCTACTCAGATAGCTAGAGGGGCAATCAGAAACGTGGGGCCGCTTTCGAACGCGTCTGAGTACTACCTTGCCAGACTTATGATATATGGTTGCCAGGCCATGATGACATCGCAACCAACTCCATGGCTGATCAGTTAGCTAGGTGTGGCACCTGCGAGTTAGTAATAACCAAGAAAAGACAAAGCGGGAATCTACTTGACTACTTGTGGACTTCTCTTGGAAAGAAGGACTCGCGTCAACTAAGCGAAAGTTGAGCGAAAACCAGTGCAAGTGCTACCGCAAGGTCCATCTAACCTAGTGTGGACCGTGACGGTCTAGGGATCTCCTTAGGCACACAAGGACACAGCTCCCAATTCTGGCGAGAGTATTGACAGGAAGCTGTCCGATTGGGAGTCTTGTAGTGAGATTAAACATCACAAAGTCTCTCATTGTCGCAGCTTGTATATGGAGGACGACGAGATGGAAACAACTCGATATTTGCTCCTAGACTACACGTTGTTTCTAGACTGCGGTTTAGACACCTGGGAATGTGCTGCTTGTCCTAGAAAAACAACATTAACTTAACCCTAAAATATGCTAACTGTTAGTGGCAATATTTTCCTAAGCCTTCATCGTAAAAAAGACTCCAAAGGAAGGATATAAGGAAGCTATTTTCTAGCAAAACAAGGTCTGTGAATTACAAGGTAAAAAAAAACATAGTCAGAGAGTTATACTCTAGGTGTGCATTAGGAGCCATAATGGCTTTCAATTTTTTTTCGATTTTGACGATTTTAAGCAATGCTCCTCAAGGCCCCAACTCTCCTAATAAAGATTTAGATCTTAGCATTCCATTCTACGAAAGGGTGTGCTAATTAGCCTGCCACTCCTGTATATGTACACTGGGGCTGCCCTTAAGATATTGACATCCAAATAGACATTCACGAAAATATAAAAACTAAAAAAAAACAAGTAATTTTTAAGCAAAAAACCAATGATCGGAACTAACCAAATTTCCTTTAAAAAAAAGAATTATAGAAATCGGTTAACGTGGTCCAAAGTTAATCGGCGACATAAATTAATAAAAAAATAAAAAAATATAAAAATATTCCGACGAATTGATAACTTTTTGTGAAGTCGGTTAAAAATAGGGTTCGCCAGCAGGTTTTGAAACACTTTTTTTAATCGCAAAAATTCTACAAAATTTTAATTTTAACCAGCTATAACTCAGCGAATTCTCGAACTTATATGAATAAGCTTCAATAATATGTAAAATTTATAAGATTTCCCGACAAGATTTTGTTTAGTTTTTTCAAACCCATAAAAATTCGTTAAAAATTTTTAAATTTTCGTGGATACAAAATTTACATGTTGCTATTTTAGGGACTACCCTAATGTACATATGTATGTATATACTTATAATTACTGTAGGAAATAAAAAAAAACTTAAAATTAGCGGTATGACAACAGCCCGAATTTGCAAATCACTCAAAGTACGTCCCACAAAGCTGTTCGCTTAAACCGCTAAACTAATATGTACATACATACCTACTCAATCTACTGCTGGCGCACATTGGCAAATAATTGCAATAAATTCAAAATACATTTTGCACAAAATCCACCCAAATCACCCACAACACACAAATTATTTGCATACAAATATAATCTACCAAACTAATTTCTCTATTTTGATTATTTATTATTAGACAAAAGCGAAAACCGGCAGCAGCGACCAGCAAGGAAAGGCAAAGCGACAAATCTACATACATATGTGTGTACATACTGTATGTATAAATATATCAGCAAATGTAAAATGCTATGAAAATTGCGATTGCTTTTAACGGCAGCAATTGTTGCAGCGCCACAGGCGTCGGCGGTAAAATTTACACCAACAGACGGACAGCCTAAAATGCCACGCAATGGCAGCATAACTAGGATGGTGGTGGGGGGTGTGCATAGACAGCAATGGATTTTATTGCAAAGCAATGGCCTGTGTGTGGCTGTCAAAAATCAACAACCACAAAGCAGTGAATGATAAATACATTCGTAAGTGGCACACATGTTCGGGAATTTGTCTGTGTTGCATAGGCATAAATACATATTTACATAGGTACGAATATGAAGCGATAATTGTAATGCAGCTACCTCTAGGGGTTGTGTGTGTGTGTGTGTGCGCGCGGGCGATCGTTGAAATAAATTTGAAATTTATCATTTTCAATAATGGCTTCAATTAAATGTATGCACTTGCATATGTATATATATATATATGTATGTGTATATAAATGCATATTGGCAAAGAATTTTATTCACGCAGACCAAGTATTTATTTGCATTGGTTTTGGTCGAGAGAAGTCGGCTAAATTTAAGCGTTAAACCAATCATGCATAACAACTGAATTTTATTTCAAAATAAATTTTCAATTTATCTCTAAAAATTACTGAACAAATCTGTTGTGCGGAATTCACATTTTATTGTTATTAAAAAATAAAATGCTTTTTCCCAAAGAAAAAAAATATTGTGTATTGTATTCGTCGGAAATCTAAATTGTTTTTTTTTTGGAGTTAAGTGTTTATTGTTTCATACGTACACAGTTATTGGTTAGAATTTGTATTCATTTTTCGTGGTAAGTTATCCGATTGTTGCATGAATTATGCGTCAAAAACAGTAAAATTTTCAAACAGAAAACATTTAACATTTTTAAAATTAAACAGAATTTAGTTATTAAGGTTTAAGGTAGACAAATAAGTACGCTGAAAAAATTGTTTAGTTAGGTCTTATGTTGGCTCCATTCGCAATATTGATGCCCATTTTTATGAAAGGATATCCAAACGGCCTGAACTACCTGCGACCACTTACCGCTTCTAAGTATTTACTGGGTTCTGAGTTTGCCTACTCGATGACTGAAATTTTAAAATAAACCTTACGGCGTCCGCAAAAATGTTTTCGACCCCTCAATAACAGACGATGAGCTTTGCCGTTTCAGTTCGTCGGCGACCTCGTTACTTAGATCTTGCAGTGATCTGGTACACAGACCAGTTTTACCGTTTTTATTGCTATTAATAGCTAAAGGTTACCAAAAAAACTCCTTGAACAGTTTGAAGATACTCAAAAAATGGCGTAGGACTTTTCTGGCTGCATATCTGTCCGAAAAAATATTATAAAAGCTACTTTCTGCATGGTAAAATCCCGTTTTTCTATGGGGCAGCTTTGCAAACCGTGCACTCCGTACACCGTGTAGGGGCTTTGCAAGACTTCGAGAATACCCCTACTGTCTCTGAATGTCGGTTTGACTTTCAGTTTCCAAACCCCCGCGCAAGCACCTCCACGCCCTCCCCAAGCTTGTGATTGCATCAGACTGCCACTTTAAACCTTTCTAGAGATAGAGACTCCCATGCATAGCATATCCTGAATAGTATTTAAAAGGGCCGAAGATGCGGTGATCGCTTTTGTAGGTAGGCCACGAGGATGTCATGTGCTACATTCACTTTTAAGGGCATCTAATTTTAAGGACATATCGAAAATGTATCTGATGGTTCTCCAATCCTCTGCTCAGCGTGTTTTTTTTTTTTTTTGTATTTCACCATGCGAGTGGGGGACCTTTTGTTATTTTGATAGTACATAAATGGACGGTCGTACAGTACTGTCTGACCTCTGTACGACAAAAAGTTTTTTGAGAAGCTTTTTCATAGGCAAAACACAATCGAAGCTTTTCAGTTGCCTTCTGTGGAGCGGAGATCAAACTTGAGTTCTACCAAGGGTAGACACACAGCTCTAATCCAATTGAAAAAAAGTTCAAGCTGATACAAATATTTATTTGGTTCCCAATTCGTCTTTTGCAGTAAATTATATATGCAACGAAAGTGTTGATACTTTCGATTTAATGTAGATACATATGTAAGTTTACATATAAGAATGTATTTCGCACTGCTTTGCTTTTTTTTTAGCAGTAGACTTTACGTTATGGACCATTTCCTGTCCAACTTAACAAAATGTATACCCAACCGGGAGATACTGTATCTTTAAACACGCGCCGCGCCAGCATCACCCCAAAATCAGAGTGACTAGGTACATAAATACTTTAAGAGCAAAAACAAAAAATTTTTAATTGCACCATTTTCGAAAATAGCAGCAATTCGAGAAAATTTTTCACTTAACCAAGCAGCGGCAACATCGTTGATGCATATCAAAATGTCGCTAACTCATCCTGTTGCTGTCTGCTTGCTGTTGTCGCTATTGAGTTGCAAGCGCGTGGTTCTTCTGTGCTTCTGTGAGCGGTGCGTAGCGAGGAAGCGAGCGAACGGGGCAAGAGGAAGCTGCGGCAATAAGTAAGCAGCAATCTTTCATAGCGGCAAACTGTGAATTCGTCACATATTCATTTTCCTTGTTTTTCTTTTCGTTGTTGTTGTTGTTATTGTCTGTCTGACAGCCAACCATGGCAGCTACCACCACCAGACTCAACATAGCCACATCTTCACTTCTTCGACGTGTTGTTTGCCATTTACTATATGGCTGCGAAAATTTGTGGCACATACAAACATACATACATATGTATGTAGAATGGGGAACGCGTAGATGTCTACAAGTAACAGTCTAAGCGGGCTGACATGCGTGCATGCCACATGTGTGTGTGTGTTGGATGCACAATTTGGATGCCTCATTCGGTGTCATGCACAATTTTGTTGCTACTTCGTTGACAGTTTTGTCAACAAGCGTTGAAAATTGGCTAAATATATTACAAGTTGTTGCTGCAGCCAATTGATGTTGGCATTGTTGTTGTTGTTGTTGCTGCGCTTGCTGCTGCGGCCGCTTTGGCCCCAGTGCATCTATTACACAGTTGAAAAGCGCGCACACGCCGATCGCGAATTTGCGATCATCCCGCGTGCAAGCAACAACAACAACACCACCTCGGCACAACACAGACCTTATACACGCACACACACACACACATGAATGTTTATAGAATACCTATATTGCCGTGCAATTTTCGCATGTTTGTTGCATGCCACCGCATACTTGCCACAACAGTTTGTGCCGCTTTGGTACGCATCGCAATTTGCAGCAGGCATGACTTGTAAATTTCTCCGCGTTAAGTATCTGGCAAAGTGCAAAGTAGTTGATATCTGTGCGATTCTCGTTGAAATTGCCACATTGAAGTTGTTATTGCTGCTACTGCCGCTGCTGCTGTTGCTGCCGTTGTCAGCCAACTTGCCCATCGCCCCCTCAATCAGCTCATCAGCGTGTCTACTTTTCTGTCATTTGTGCTTAAATTACATGTATGTTAGGGTGCATCATTTTCCATTAAAAAAAAATAATAATATAATCGTAACTTTTCCATCTGAATGATATAAGGTATTTTATTTTTGGACTTCTGTAAAATCTTTCAGAAAAAATATTAACATTTCGTGAGGTGGACTCATTTGAAAATAAATATTTCCAAATTTAGAGTTTTTATACATAAAATTAGTTTTATATTCAACAATTTTTATTGAGCTTGAGGCCGGTTTTTATGAAAATTTTCGCGAATAAAACAATGCTCAAAAATATAGTAGTTATAAAGCCATAAGAAAAAAAATTAAATTAGTTAAAAATTTTTTTTTTTTAAGTAATTACTTCAGAAGATAAAACAGTTTAAGCTTAGAGAGTCAGCATAAAAAATCTCTAAAAAATTGTATCAAATTAATAAAAATAATTAGATTTTTGAAGGTACATAAGTATTTTCAAATTTTAGCAGCTGAGGTAAATTTTAATATTTTTCCGAAATATTTTTGCAGAAATCTTAAAATATAATAAGTCTACCGGTGGAAACCCCGCGATTTTTTTTTTTTTGGTGAGGCAACCTAATGTATGTATGTACATAAATATGTAGTTTAATACTTACATATATACGTAAATATTTTCTGTATTTTGTGTCATACATTTGCATCGTCTTGCGGATGTCTCGTCGCTGACAAAAGTTTTCTCTATTTTGTGTTTTGTGATTTTCCTTTTTTTCTGTATTTATTTTTTTTGTTGCTTCTTTTGTGGCATTTGCATTGCAAAATATCCGTGAGCGCGTAATGAACTGGGTACGCGCTCCTGCGCTCAAGCGTGCCATGATGGATGGCATTTGAAATTCTGCATAGCATTTATTTTTATCTAATTTGTTTGCCAATTTATTTTTACACTTCAACATGATTTGTGTTTATATGCAGTAATACTTACTTGTGTGTGCTTATAATATTTATGAAGATATACAGAATATGCTTTGTAAGTGAGATCGCTGCACAATTGAGAAGCAACAAAATTATTGTACTAAAGCGAGCCAAATGGTGCAATATTTTTCAGAGGCATAAATATTTTAGTTTGATACATTTCTTGAAAATTAAATCGTAACAATTAGCCTAGGACTTCACTCTTTAGGCAGAATATAAGTAAATGGAGTAAAGCTTAAATATGAGTATAAAACGATAGAGGTTTCAGAAGGCTTCATTTCCAAAATATTTTAAAAGGGGCTGCCACCTGTTTAGAAATTCAAAATTTTGATAATAAATGAAATGGAAAAATTAATTTAATTAACAAGTTAAATAACATATCGAACATATTTTTGAAAAAGAAAATTAAAATCAATGTAAATACTTTACGTTTAAGGTAAATTATTTTACTTAGGATGTCAAACGAGAGATGTTTTAAGACAGCTGTACCTATTTCGAAAATATTTTTGGCAAGCATTGTCACCAGTTTAGGAATTTAATAATTCATTTTAAATTGACAAGTTAATTAAAATCAAACCAATATTATAAATGTAAAAGTTTGTGAGCGAGTTTGTGAGTATATTCGGCATAGAGATAGCCGACAGACAACCTGCATCGCTATATAGCATATTTTTTTAAGAGGGTTGTCTCCTGCCTAGAAAGCTAAATTCTATTTTAAATTATAAGTTCAACGAAATTTCACAATATGGGGACCAACGAACCAGATAAAAAAAAAAAATCTTATGAAAATATTTAAGGGAATTGCCACCTATTTAAAATTTGAAATTAAAATTTATTATTAAGTTAAATGAAGTATGTATTACAGCATGGATGGCTAACGAAAAAGGTTTAAGAAATCTTTATTTTAAAAATATTTTTAATCGGGTTGCCACCTACTAAAAAGTAAAATACAATTTTTTCCAAACTTTTCTCAAAATGAGATCAAAAAATGTTTAAGAATTTTTTATTCCTTAAATATTTTTACAGGGGATACCGCCCCCTAACCAATATTTTTTTTTTCAAGTTTTTGGGCGAGCTCCAAAAAATAGTTAATATCAAAAAAAATTTAAATATACGATTGGGTACTATTATTGGAAGTTAGGTGACGAGAAACGGAGTTTTCCGATCGAAAAATATTGATTTCTAAGATTTATATAGGTATAATTTCTACGAAAAAGGGTTTCTGCCCATATAAAATACAAGGCAAGCTAAATATCTTTTTTTTTTAACAAAAAAAAAACACGGAAAACACGGTAATTTCCCCCATGATGATGGATGAGAGCTTAACATTTTTTAAAAAGTCGCTGACTTATCTTCCGGCCTTTGGAGCGTTCAATTGGCCCAAAGCTGATTCTAGCGGATCTTTTAGCTATATCATGGAGGTTTATGAGAAGCGTTTATTTATGCAATACTGACAACAGCAAATCAACTACGTGTTTCCCGAGTAAGATAGGCAAAATGTTGGTGAAACCGCTCGGAGAGAAAAGAAGTGAGCTGCGAGCCCAGTAAGGACTAATTGCGTGGCAAGCTAAATAGTTTTCAGAGGAGTTTTGGCCTCCCAAGATCACCGGTTTTCCCCTATTCTCATAGCATTTTTTCTATGTCTTAAGTACAGGAAGATACTAAGGCAAAATGCCTGGAAAATCATTTAACATTTTACGGCCTCTGTACTACTACTCGACTCCACTGACTTATCAAACATTCCTCGCATTTTCGTGGCTCATCTGATGGAAAGCAATAGCAAACTCTTGTTAAATTTCAACGTTTCATGGATCGAAATTCACATTTGTTTAGAAAAATAATAATTTTTTATATTTTTATAATTTCATGTGATATGAATATCGATGCCTTCTTCTTCCATACTTAATTAGTTAAAGGATTTTGAAAAAAAAAATAGTTAATAGTCTTCTTAGTTGTTAAGTTAACAATAGTTTATTTACCCACTGTGAATTTGGCCCTTTGGATCAACAACTAAACCCACCCAAAAATTTCCATACAAAGAAACCAGTGAGTTAGTTGGTGTCATGCGGTGAATTCTTAGAATTAGAAAAAAAACACCGATTAAGCAATTTGAGGCGTTGATGTACTCAGCGTGCGCAAATTTTTTTGCTAAATCGTTTCCATTACACTCACAGCCCGTTGAAGGTATCGCCACTCATTATGTCATTGATTTTATTTTTATTTTTATGCAATTTTTTGTTTGCCTTTTCTGATGTTTTATGCTGCAATCAATTATTATATTTAAGTTTGGGTTATATTGCTTTTAGAATCGATATCGTTAGCGTTTTGGTCACAAGGCAAAGTGTTCGCAAAATATTTTCCACTACAGTAAAACCTTAAGTTGCAGATACGCTCACGGACATATGTATGCATACATACAAATAAATTGTGATACTTCCCTGTAAAAAATGGGACTAATCCGGGATGACTCCGGGAGCAATCGCAAAGGAGCATGCGACTAATACCACTTTTGATCTCTTTATATGGAATGAACTGATCGCTTTTGTTCGAGCATGTCCTATGAAGAGACTAATTGTTCACCTTTATACCCGAACGGGTATAAAAAGCGACTAGTCACTTTTAAAAAATAAAAATAAAAATTTGAGCCAGCTGAGATTCGAACCGGGGTGCTCAGTTTTGTTAGGCGAATACTCTCTCTGCGTGCCAATGCCGCACATGAAATTTCATTGACTAAGTGCGTACATATCATTAAGTCGTTAATAGTACCCGTTAGAGATGAGTTGGGGGCTGATTGATCTCCAATTATACCCATAAGGGATGAGTCGGGACTAATTGATCTCCATTAGTACCCGTATGAGACTAGTTGCGACGAATTAATGCCCAATTGTACCCGATTGAGAGTAATCTCGGAATACTCTCTTTAGAGATTAGTCGCACAATTTTTTGCAGGGTTGTGTACCAATCTTTATAAGTATACGCGTATGTATGTGTTTGCCCAGTACTCATATGCACGTAGAAATTCATCGCATTTTTTCATGTTTGTCAAAAGCTGTCAACAATGTTAACAACTCTTTAACCTTGACGGGAGGTTTTTTTTGCAAAGTTGACGAGCACTGCCGGTGGCGCATGGAATTGACTTAAACGTGCCCAGCCGAAATTAATCGTTTTTTTTTTCGATGTCATGTGAGATAGCCACGAAGAAGAATGCAAAAATAAAACTTGCGTAGAAATAAAATATTTTAAGAGAAAATAATCACAAAATAAATAAGAACTGTTATTAAAAAGAAAAGCGTAAAGCAAAGGAAATCAGCTATATTATTCAATTTAAAATGTTTCAAGAATAATCATAACCGAATGCTTAATTAACATATGAAAAGTTTGAAAAAAAGAACCTTTAATAGAACTTTGCCTGTCAGAAAAACAACTTTTGGTGACAGAAGGATCATAGACTTCGACGGAGTCTAGGCCCTTAAGCCTTTCATGTTGCATCCTAAAAATACTTTAAAGTTCAGTTGTCTTATATGTAAGAGGAAGTACAAGTGCACAACACAGCTAGCACAAGCGTAGGTCGATTGACAGTGCTCTCCATGAAAACGTCAGTACCATTCAAAAATCACTTGAATAGAAAAAGTGGCTCTGGATTTTGAACGAAAATAAAGCTTTAATGTAAGGTAAAAATAGGAGTCAGCTGCGCAGATTACAGGGTTTAACAAAATTTGGTCGTATTTCATCCCAAAAACGATCTTATAGATTTTTTTATGCTGATTTGATACAAAATTTTTCTAGCACGTCCAGTTTTTGAGAAAAGAACAGTTTAGGTGCAGAAAAATGGCAAATTTAAAAATAAAATAAAATCAATGCAAATAGAATTTGAAAATCCAATTCATCTGAAAGTTTCTACCTCATGTCGATGGATTGAGTAGAAGGGGGTGAAAAATTTAGAAAAAAAAACTTAGTAAAAAAACATTAGCGAAGAACATGACGAACGATTCCACCAGGACATAGCCACTATGGAGAGGCGGTATAATAGGAAATCAAACCTCCACATCCTTGCTGACTATCGCTGGACCGTGAAAATACTGGCTATTGATGAATCTGAGAAATTGATTTTTTAATGTGGATTTGGTCATGAAATCACTTTGTTTTTAAAATACACTCATAGATTGAGATTTTCGTATCTATGGGAAAACTAGAGCATGCTATTTTAGAATTGAGTTTTTTTTTAATTTTTCAAAATTTTGAGTTTTATTTTCTTCGGAAAAAAATACGTATAAATTCCATTTTTTTTAATTTTTGAAATTTTCCGTTTTTCGACACTTCAACAGTTTTTTTTTTCTCAAAAACTGGATGTTCTAGAAAAATGTATAAAATGGAAAAAATTATTAAAAATCAAAGTGATTTTTTAGCCAGTTGAAGCTTGTACTTCATCAAACTTAAATTGTATTCAGATGCAGATTAAAAAGTTAATTTTGAAGGAAATTTGTTGAATTTTCCTAAATTTTTATAAAGTTTGAAGCTGTGATTTAAGTATATGGTTTTGGTTAAAGCTTGGACAATATTTTCATAGAAAAAAAAAACAAAAAAATTTAACTCGAAAAACATTATAAATAAATAATATAAAAATAAATATTCTCTTTTGTCTGATTACTGCCGCGTTTTTTAGACTTCGCTGATGGCTATATCTAACGTAGCTTCGTTAATGCCATGTGATACGATTTCTAACAATGAAAGGTCCATGTTCACTGACAACTAGGAGGCTATGGCCGTCCTTATGTGCCCAACGCACAGAATCCCTTCAAGGTCATATAAAACCAGAAATTTTTTAATCAACAGCATCTCTAACAGGTCACTATTTCGTTGGCTTTCAAGCGGACACACTAGGAGTTTCTTAAAACTATCTCAATCGAAACTATCGGTATATGGAAGAGAAGGAAATTTACTACATCTCTTCTCTTGCTCTTGCTCTCTGGCTTTTGTTATGCGCGAGTTGCAAACGCTAGGCAAATGCTGTATGTATGATGTCGGCTTCATGAATAAAAAACGGCGAATTTTACTGCTAGGTTGAACCCATACCGAAGACGACAAAACGTTTGTTCTTGACAAATAGAACAAGAGCCCATTACCTCCTATTATTCAACCCAGATCAAATGAGTTGTAACACGATATATCTGTCGTGACTAATTCAGAAGCGCAGTGCCATTTATAATTTTTAGTGAAAAGAGCACAATTATACGTAATTTTAAACAAAATTCACAAAATTATTTGTTTTCAGCCTACACTAAACCCACCAAACGGTCGAAAACAGTTTTAATGTCTTGGAGCCATTGAGTCGGTGTAGGCTAGAAGATAAAATGTCTTCTTGGCGACCGACAAGAAAATGAATTGGCATCTTCGGCGCGGGTTCAGTCTTAGCGTGAATTAAAATCCACAAGAGGAATAGGAAGGTATAGGAGTAAACAGAAATGCCAACTTGGTCCGTTTCAACCTAAATTAATACAAAAAGAATCCTGGAAAAGTCCTAAACGGTAGAGAAAAAATTTCCAAAAAAATGGAAAGTCTCTCAAAACACCGAAAAATATTAAAGGAAAATCGCAGAAACAATCCTGAACCGTACCGAAGAAAAACAAAAAAAAAACATCGCATTAAGCCATCAAAGAAAACCTGAAAAATCTCAAAATATTTAATTTAATTATAAAAGCAAAAAAAAAATGTGGCACAAAATAATAACAAAAAATTATAAAAAGTCATAGGAAATCTTATTTCAAAATAAGAGAGGATTTTAGAGGCATCTTTGAAAAGCCGGACGACAATTTTTGTCATTTTCATTACAAACTCACAGTCTATGGCAAAATACGAAAAACCCGCTCTTTCGTATTAGTTACATTTCAAAAAATATATCGAATTTGTCTTCAGTTTAAAAAAAATACATCTATATGTACATTAGGGCGGGTAAATTTGTATGGGAGATCTTTTTTTCACTACGAGCGTATAGCAGAGAAAGATTCTAGATGTAATTCTAAGCAATTTTGCCGCAGAAACCATGGGCCTAAAATCAATTAAAATTATATGCTAAATTGTGAAAATAACTAGGTTTCTTAGCATCTTGCTGTTGTGTCGTAAAGAAGCGCTTAATTTTGCATACAGACATGCTACAAGGGTTTTTTTGGTATGAGGAATCCATTTATGCACTTATCTTTTCCTTAAAACTTCCACCAAAGGGCGCAACAGTGAAAATGTTCACATTTGTATTCAAAAAATTTACCCGCCCTAATGTACATGTCTCGTGAGAATGTGAGACTAAAATAAAAAATAAATTTTACTGCCTCATTTTTTGCTTTAAAGTCTTAAAAAAAAATATTGTCATGCATTCATTCCCAGAACAGGTATATTCTAAGAAAAGGTGTGATCATCCTTCGAGTTCGGTGCGATCACTCATTAAAAACAAGCAGACAGATCGCGAACAGACGACACTTCACGAGCAAATAAAAACAAAAGTTCACCCCAAACATTCGATAAGAAGCACAATTTTTTTCTAATGCGCCAACGCGCATGCGCAATACAACCAAAACAAAGAGCTTCCATGCGAACAACAAACGACGATTAAGCGCTGGCGGCTGATTTAATATGCGCGGCACGTCTGTTGACGCCACTTAAGTAGTAGAAAGGCAACTCTAACAGAAATTATAAATAAGGTATAGCCTACACCTCCGCTACTACTGACACTGCCACTGCCAGCGGCCGCCCCAAAAGATGCTTTAGCTCAACCATAAGCTATTTGCGCTGAGGGTGTTTACCCGGTGACTCCTCTCGTACCTGCGTGCGAGCGTACATTCACTGAGCCTTCTGATAAGCGTTTAAATGCCTGACAACCGCCTGACAGTTAATTAATTTTTGCCTTTCAATTGCACTTTGTGAAATATGTACGGTTGTTGTTGGTGCTTTTTTTTTTAATATTACAAGTAGTATTGCAGCGGTTTGCGGCCGAACATAGATTTGTTGATACTCATATTAAATGTATTTTCGTTAATTAATTTCACTCAACGCACAATCTAACCGCCATACACACCGGCCAAACGCAGTCAGTGTCTGCGTTTTAATTAATCTGTTTTGCGCAGAAGCGTGTAGATATTTAATAACAAAAAAAGTTGCTGTTCCTTGCTGCTGTGCGAACGTTTGTTGGTGGCGTCATTGGACGTTCGATATATGTACATAGTTGTTGCTGTTGTTTTTATAGTTGCATAAATCCTCTTGAAAATGGCACTATCAACACGCCACGCCTCATTTAGCAATTAATACGCCACAACAAAGCGCAGCGGCACTTAATTCGTTCGCCGGTATAATCAAACGATAAAATCAACGGTTAACCCGTTGTTAGCCAAGAAATAGGCGCTAGTTGAGTGGGTTCAAGGGGACATGTGAAGGACATGTGGTTCGATAGGTTGGTTAGTAGAAGCATCGCCCAGGACCCAATTAGTGCTGATGGCACCATTTTGGGACGCTTTCTCAAGGAACCCCGATTTTACCTATGTGTTTTCATGAGTCGTCGCTTTCGTCAAGCCACTAGGATTTGCCGATGAATCTATTTATGTTAGGTTAGGTTAGCTATACCAGATCCTGTTTTAGCGAAATAATATATCACTTATGATATGCGTCTCAATTGCGAATTTTAAAAGAAGGTCAAGTCCAGTTTCAGGGATTATGTCTAATCCGTCGAAGCTAATTGCTCCAAAGTATTTAATCTTTTTATGTTAGGAATGCAGCATTTGGCGATCTCCATAAGATTTTGGATAGAGAATCTTCCTAGTGTATCATGCCAATAAGGGACACTCGCAGATATAATGTAGAACCTCACTATCCTCAAGATATCAGCTACGAGACCGTGGGTTGTACGGAAGGCCTATTTTGGTTGCATGTTCACCAACGTCTCATTACCGTTACTGGCTATATCTTTCCTACACCTCTTTATAAGTTCCTCTGTTTTTTGTTTCTGATAACCCAGCAATATTACCCCGCAGTTTTTCAGGTTTGTAGGTTGTTCTAAAGAGTATCAGCCATACATGTAAATTGTAATTTGATGAGTCTGAGTGAACACTTTATTGTCGCTGCTTCGGACTCAACAAGAGATGCCCCGGTCTTAGCCAATTCATCAGCCCTTCTTGTTTTCGGATATGTTCGACTCTTCTGCCTCTACTCCAATCCCGTTTAGAATGAAACTTTACCTGAAAGTTTGGTCTAAAATCTCTCGTGGGACGCATGTATAAGGTCTGATTATTTCCCTTGATTTGATAAGCTTGTCAAGAATACCACTATGACCGTGATGCAACGCTCTTCAACGGCCTCACTCTTTGAGTGAATCCTATGGGAAGTTGATGCTGGAGCACAATGCCATGTGAGTTCACAGAAAGGCTTTCTGAACAGCCTTATGTCTGTCGACATGGAAGCTTAGTACCAGGGAGCCCCTTTTGAATTATTCTTGACCAAAAATCTGATCTTGAAGAAGTCCTCACTGACAACCACTCAGATAATTCGCGCCCACCGGTTTAGTCGATATGTGAGAGAGGATCTCTGAATTTCCTCTAGTAGCATGGCATAACAACCGTTGTCAGTCGACGCTCAATGGTGCGGCTTCGCTCAAAATTACCTAGCGTTTTATGGTGTTCAAGGATGTGGTGCTTCTGTGCACTTTACGGAAGCTCTCTTAACGTGAAGCGAGTGTAAACTGCACCGGAAGATCGGAATGTTTCGGATTTTATCCCCAGTCCGGGTGCTGTTGTTTCAGCTATCTTTACTTGTTTCATTCGACGAACTCCAGCATTGTATTGTCTCTCATGCTGGGTATTGCCTTCTCCTTATGACTTCATTTTCTTCCTTTTTATTTTCCTTGATAGCAACTCGTCTATCAAGGCGAACTTAAACTGTTAATGTCAATTTATAGCAAGAAAGAAGATCAAGTTTTACAGGGACTCTCTTCTCTCTCTTTCGCTCTCCCTCTCAAGCTTTTTGTCGTTTTAAATCCATCCAAAGGACATTATAGGTAGGGTAAGGCAACTGAACTCTTTTCGCCATCCGTCGCGCCTTCTTATTCCGTGTTGTTCTTTCTTCAAATTAGTTTGAGAAATAACGTAATCAATTATCTTGATATCCTTCGTACCAGCATCTACTTCTTTGCTAAGGTTATTGCTACCAACTTTTTCGAATACAGATTCATTTTGCACAGACCTTCCAACTCCCTCGCATACGACCATAGAGCGAGATTGGCATTATAAGTGCCGATTATTTCCGTTGCCAGGGTCGGTTAAATAAGCCCTGAGTCAAAGGAAACAGGTTGTCCTGCGGGCGTATAAGGCGCTGAAAGATTTTATTATTCTTCCCTCCCCACCAGCTAACTCCTTAAATTGACCACAAGGTATTTGGTAGAAGATAAAGGTGAAAATATTAGAACGTCTAGCTTGTGGGCAGAGCGAATTAGCGTACGTAGAACGTCTTACCGTGGTTTATATCCAGGTCAACCTTAAAGAGACGACTTTAATAAAATATAAGGCATCGGGTACACCTTTTGTCCTAATTGGCAATCAATGGGTTAAATAAATGCCACATATCAAACCACTGAAGAAAATCCAACAGATGGGTTCACCATCAACTGATCTACCACAATTCTTTACAAACGAGCGAGTACTAGCGATACGGTGGCAGGCAAATTAGCGCTAGCAACATAAGCAACAACAACAGATACGACAAAAATAAAGCTGCCGGAACAACAGCAGCAGCAACGGCAGCAACTCGTAAACTTTAAACAAATCGAGTAGGTGGCCGGCAAATGTCGCATTAAACGTAATTAATATGCATTAATAATGGGCGTGTCGGAGCAACGTGGCTGAGAGGCTGAGTGGCGGGCTGCCGCTGCCAAAGCAAACAAACGCTGGCACTAGGATCAAAAAAGCAACAAAGTGGAGGCTGTAAGCAAGCAAGTATGTGCAGGTACATACATACATATGTATGCAGGTAGGTAGGTATGAGCAAACAAACACATGCTTGATGATGCTGCTTCTAGCCAGTTTTTTTTTCTTTTTTTTTTATATTTGCTTTCTCAAGTTCTTAGCTCAGGTAGTCAGTCCGTCCAGACGCTTTTATTTCTGCTAATTTTGGTTAAATACCCGTAGTTGTGTTGGTGATTAGCGCGCGTGCGCGTTGTTGCTGCCATTTTTGACTTAATTTATGCCACACAGATAAAGTATAAAGTAACTTTATTAGAAATATCTATGTAGCTATTGATCGGCGAAGTAAAAGAGCAGAAAACGTATAAATTACAATAACAACAGGCGTTCGTAGTAGCGATCTCACAACCGCCGCAGCTACCAATGCTGGTGCTTATTGAAAGCGCCAAAATAGTCACGACTTTGAATATTTTATTCAGTTTTATTCAATTTTGTCCAATTTTATGCCTTTTCTTAATTTATTCATTCGTTTTTTTCTATTAAATTATCGTACCGCTCCCGCTGCGCGCTACTTCGACAGTCAGCTACTTGCCTGCTTCACTGCCGATTTGTGTGTGGTACTCAAATTTATTAATTTGTTAATTCGCTGTTTGTCATTTGGCGGCTTAAACATTTCGTTCTGCAACAAAGCGTTTCAAATTTATGAGAATCTTGAGGCGCTGCGCTAAATGTTTAGTATGTATCTATGTATGTATATACACAACATTGATATATTAATTTCAACATGGGAGCACATACATACATATATGCATGTATATTAGGGTGCTCCAAAAATGCATGTGAAAAAGTAAAGTCGGAATTTCAATGCTCTTGCACCCTAGGATAGCTCGATACCGAAAAACCCCTTATTTGAATTTCTATTAAAATCAAAAAATATTTAGAAGTCGCTCAAAGCGCTCAAACTTTTCCATGTATTTATATGGGAAAAAACAACATTTCGTAAAAATTAAAAAAGTAATTTTTTCCCATGTAACTCTTTGAACCGCAAAAATTTCAAGAGTTTTTAAGGCCCTTAAGCGACAAAGAAGATTTATTTTTGGTTTTTGTTTTTACCAATAAAAATTTATTGAATATGAATTAAAATTAAATAAATATATATATTTTTATATTTTTTTTCTATAAAAAAAAAATATTAAATTCAAATTAAATAAATAAAAAATATAATAAAATATAATAAATAAATTCAGGTGGTGCAAATTACATGTATGTATATATATTTGAAATCTTTGCTACGCATGGAATAAAGGAAAATATTTGCGGTTTAAAAAATGTACCACCTTCGCGCAACACCTCAAAAATATGTGGTCCGGAAGAAATAAACTACATGGTAAAGTTTGCGCGTTGAGCGACCTCTAAATATTTTTTAATTTCAAAACAAAAAAATTGGGGTATATTTTTTGGAGTATAGAACAATCCTAGGGGGCGAGTGTATTAAAATTCCCACTTTACTTTTTTGGACCACTCCAATGTATAGTACATACGTTGATGGGTCTCAAACTGGAATGAAAACATAAGTTTTCGAAAAATTCGGGGAACAGCCTGCCTTTCATGCAACTTTAATTATATTAAAGTTTACCGGTCACTCAACTGCTTAACAATTTCCCTTTGATAGTACCAACTTCCGAGGTTTTCTGCAGCACGACTGCCTCGAGATAATAAGGTTCAATTTCACAATTTCGAGGAAAGCAAGTCCTTATCAGGGAGTTACAACTTGGCTTGTCCGCCAATTGATGCTATTTGGCAGCGTGCTGAAATTACAAGTCATCGCCGAAATTCGTGTGTTAGAAAGTAAAGAAAGCTTTATGAGAAGTATGTATGTATGTATGTATATTAGATTGAAAAAAATTTGGAGCCGCTAAGGTGCTATTCGCGAAACCTCTCAAAATGATATACCGAAACTCTTTGACGCATGTAGCTGCAGCGGATGCAATGTTTAAAATGGCAGGACATTTCTACAGAAACAAAGGGAAGGGGTCTGGTGAAGGCAAAGGCAAGAGTGTGAGCAGAAGGCGAAAATTCAATACTAGAAAAGAGCGTTCAAACCAGAGCTGGGTAAATGCAATTACATTACAATTACAATTACATTCCTCAGTAATTGTAATTAGGATTCAATTCCTTTAGCTCACAGCAAAGGAATCGATTACTTTTTCCATTCCTTGAAGTAATTTCAAATGGAATTGTTTTTTCTTTAATTCCATTACAAGGAATTTCATATTGTAATTGGAATAAATTACGTGCTAGTAATGTAATTTCTTTTATTTCAATTCCTTTGAAAGGAATTGAAAATGTAATTTTTTTTCCAATTCCTTTCAAAGGAATTGAAAATGTAATTGATTTTTTTTCCAATTCCATTCCTCAAAGTAATTTAAAAAGTAATCGAAAAATTTATAAAAAAAAATTGTTTACTGTTGAATTGCAATAGCTTTGTTAAATTTCTTGGTTGCTAACTGCCTTGAATAAACAACTTATACCTAAGTAGTATTACTAATTGGACTTTAAGAAAACTGAATAGCTTAGACTGTAGCTGTTCAGTTTATAGGGTAACGGTTAAATTTTCCAGATCCTACCGCGAATGCGCTTCGCGGCAGATGAGACCCATAAATGTTGCTGCCTTGGGCACTGCTGTTCTCTTGGACTAATCCCTGCGTATTTATAAAAATGCACCGAGTTAATTGCGTATATTATGGTACCCTTAATTCTACCCAAAATGGCGTGCCTTTGGGGCGCTTGAATTACGAGCCCTGTGGGACTGGAGATCCTACCTCCTAAGAGTTTTATAAACAAATTTCATTGCTATGGCTAAATTTTGATGATAACACTGTAACGACGCTAAAATTACACAAAAAACGCCGAGAGACGTAAAATTAATTTTAAGTAATAGGTGGCAGCCCCCCTCAAAAATATTTCCAACAGTTATCTTTCTTAAACCTCTTTAATTTGATACCCATATTGTAATATTTTATTTATTTTATCAATGTAATTTAGTTAAATTTTCAAACAGATGGCAACCCTCCTCAAACATATTTTTGGCAGTAAGCCTTCTTAAAACTCTTTAGTTTGGCACCCACATGGCAATATTTCATTTTTTTTAACAATTTGACTTAGTTTAAATTTTCAAATAGGTGGCAACCCTCGTCAAAAATGCTTCCAGCGGTTATCTTTCTTAAACCTCTTTAACTTGATACCCATATTGTAATAATTCATTAATTTTATAAATATAATTGGGTTTAAAAATTTTAAAATAGGTGGCAACCCTCCAAATTTTTGTGATATCATTGATTCTGGTATTATACCGAATAATAAAAAAAAAATTATTCCAATCGGTTCAGCCGTTCTGGGGTTTTGATGACCGTGACATACGAACACAACATTTTTATATATATAGATATACATAGAAGATGTCCAATGTGTGCTTTCGATTTTAATCTTTGACCACAACGAAAATTCCACATTGTACATTCGTGAATGAACTTTCAGTTTCTCGATTACTTTTACAATTCCTTTGAGTAATTGAAAAAACTAAAGTACTCTTGCAATTCCAGGTAATGGAATTGAAAAAAAATCAATTACATTTTCAATTCCTTTCAAAGGAATTGGAGAAAAAAAATTACATTACTAGCACGTAATTTATTCCAATTACAATATGAAATTCCTTGTAATGGAATTAAAGAAAAAACCAATTACATTTGAAATTACTTCGAGGAATTGAAAAAGTAATCGATTCCTTTGCTGTGGACTGAAGGAATTGATTCCTAATTACAATTCCTTGTAATCTGTAATTGGGAGTAATTTGATTCCTAAAGGAATCATTACGACCCAGCTCAGTACCGGTTTTACGGTACAAATTTACGTGAAAAATATTTTTTTATATTTCGTGCCCTAACCGCAAAATAACATACGCGGCATTTCTTTCAAAAGTTTCTTTTTGATGCAGAAATATTCCTAGAGCATCTAGATGCATTTTTGCATCAAAAAGAAAATTAAAGTTACGACTTTGTTTGTTTGGTTAAAAAATATAACCAAACGCTTAACAATGATGAAGAGTAAAAATAGTACATATATTTTTCGTTTACAACAGTTTCCTGACCCTGAAAAAGCAGCGGTACTTAACTAGAATTTAATTTTTGTACATTAATATGATCCTCATAGCAAACGTTTTAATTTAACCGTGAAAATTTGATTTCTACTTTCCCGATGTAATTTAACCGTAGTTTTATGATTGTTTTCTTTCGGTTTTAAAAAATAAAAATGACAAAACAACGATTTAATTTGACCGAAAAAATAAAAATAAAAATATCGATTTTTCAATAATCTAAAAAAAATATAAAAATTTTGGTATTTCGTTCCCTGTTTGAAATAACATCGCTTTGAGTGACCTCCAAATGAGGTTTGTTTTCAATAAATAAAAGCTCTCTACAAATCGTGAACTCCCTTATTGTTCTACGAATAATTTCATAAAAATAGTTTTTTTCGGACCACCTTAATGTGCATACATGCGCACTAATTTATACATATGTACATATATCCAGCAATTATTTATGTAGCCGCTTTTGTGCTTCAGTAAGTTTTTATTCACCTTTGCTGCCGTTTTTTATTTTTATTATTTATTTATTTTTTCATTGCTGCCGTATAATGATTTTACGCACCTTCTCTGCTCACAGCTAAAGTTATTTAAATATTTTAAGTATATAATAAACAAATTCTCTTCCACAGCTTTGTTGGTGTGGATTTCGGCGCTCGTACACTGGTCTTAGTCGTATTTGGCTGTTTGAGTAGGTGCGCTGAAAACTTAGCAAATTGCCGGTTTCTGTCAAAAATAAATTTCAATTTTTATCGTACTCTTTTTCCGCTCATTTTAGTCGCATGTTTCACACGCTTTGATTTCAGTCCATATTAGCGTTTTTAATTATACAAAAAAGAAAAGAAAAAAAACCAAAAGGCAATAATTTATTGCGTCTTATACGAGTATCTATTCATAATGAAATATTTTATTTTCTAAATCGCCTTAAAATAATTAGCTAATCGCTTTATGATGTAATAGTCAGATGAAATATGTGAGAAGTTGCTAAATGCTTTTCACTGATTCGGAGAAAGAAGTTAATAAATTATTTTTAACACTTAGCCATGAATGTTTCTGACTATGTCAGGGACTTAATAGGATTATTTATATGTAAAATTTATTTAATGTTGGGCAACCCCTATAAAATTGGTTTAACCTTATTTTTTGTTTTCGTTTCGTTATAAAATATTTTTTTTAAGTAGTGCAATTTTTCACCGAAATTACTTCTATGTATTATGCAGTTTAAGCCATCTAACTTCTAAATTCGATCGTTTTTCTAGTTTTTTTTAAAGGGTCTCGGTTTCCTTTAAGGCCAGTATGCAGCTCTCAAGAAAAGCGAAAACTTCATATAAAATGACGTACAAGAAATGGCTAAGAAATTTTCTTGTGTCAAATTTCCTTAAGGCAGTACGCAGTTCATAAGAAATTCGCTACGCTGTCTGCTACGGGTTTCTAAAGTTTTTTTTTTGTGAAAAAAGAGCACAAGGCAACCCATGTTTGCGACAGAAATATATGCCCGTTCCATTATTTCTGGAGGAAAGAGTGAGGCAACAGGCTGTGAAGTATCATATGTCAAAATTCCTTGCACGCACACACTCGCGTCGTCGAGACGACGAACCATGACCTTCCAGGGTTAATGTTCTTTTAATTTTTGATTGTTAAAAAAATATATGGATATACATACATACATACATTTTTTTCTCAAAGGGTTCAATAGGTATAATACTTTTAATTTAAAAAAAATTCATGTTATTCACATAGAAAATTTCAAATGCCCACAGACACCTTTTAAAACTGGAATACAAATTTTTCCAAATGGGAGAATTTTCTTCTCAGTAAATAGGTATTTTTAAGGTCAAAAATTCGTTAGGTAAGTTTTTTTTGGTCTCTTTAACACATACAATCACGCGTATATATTTTAATTTTATTTAATTTTGAAAACTTATTTTATTTATTCCCTTTTCCTTAATTTAATTAAAAATATTTGTTTTAAATTCATTTAATTTGCTGAAACTTGTATTCTTTTCCTCCTTGTTTTAGTTAAGTTTACTATCTTAATTATTAGTTAATTTAGATTGCTTTCAGTTTTTAGATTTTATTGTTTTCAAAATATATATTTTTTTAATTTCATTTTATTTTTTATTATTTTTTTATTTAATGTTGTTGTATTTTTAAAACGAAAGAAATTTCTTGAACATTATTTACTTTTTAGGAACTAATTAAATTTTTCCTTTTTTTTAATAAGTTTTTAAATTTTTTTAAATTGATTTTTCATTTTAATTTTTTGTCATTTTTTATTAAATTGAAAACAATACATATTTTTTTTATTATTGAGTTAAACTTATAGAAAACTTCTTGCTAAAAGCCAAAGAGAATATTAGTCTTTATCAGTCTCATTAGTCAATAGTCTCAATTAGTCTTTTGAAAGGTTGAGAATTTACCTGTAAACTTATAGTTAACTTTATTCTTATTCCTTGTCTTCCATTTTTCTTCACATTCGCATTCGTATTAGTTTTAGTCATTGTATTCACATTCGTCTTCGGATCGTCTTCGTATTCGTCACCGTCTTCGTTTTCACATCCATTTAAGTATTTGTCTTCGCATTCGTTTTAAGCGCTGTCTTCGTATTCGTCTGCTTCTTCGCACTCACCTTCGTATTTGTTACTCGTCTTCGTGTTGGGCATTCTTCTTCGTTTACGTTTTCGTATTCACATTCATATTCGTAATCGTCAATCGTCTTCATAGTCGTTTTCGTCTTCATCTTCTTCCTCATGTTTATCTTAACATATGTATGTCCGTCATTGTATTCGTCTTGGCCTTCATGGCGTATTCGTCTTCGTACATTACTTATCCCCCTTGTCGTAGCTCTACTATATCTTTGGCCTTAGTGATTGCAACAATTGGGTTCGGTTCGAAAACCGTAAAATGCAATCTTTCAATCCAATCAATTTTGAGACGCTAGTTTTATAATGTAGGATCAGGTACGAAGGTCATCAGGCACACTTATTTTTATTTTTATTTTTTTGTAAATTTAAAGTCTTTTACCAATTAGCAATTGTACGGTAGGTGAACGTTAAAACCAACTAACGGTAATTAACAAAAATAGCAAAGCGCGTAATTTAAAAAAAACAAGTCATATTGCTTCCTTATTGCAGTGTAAATAATTTCTGCGGCTGTAAATGGCACTCAAAAGTAAAAGCATTGCGTGTCTGAAAAAGTCCGGCTACGACACAACTGCGTATAGATTTACACCATTTGAAGCCTTTAACCTCGCGTCATCAAAGGAACTCACGCCAGCGAACTAAAGTTAAGCGATGGCTAAAAATTTTAGGTGTAAGAAAGTCTACATATATATATATGTATGTATGTATATTTATGCAGTCGCAATTCATGTCAATTACATTCCGTATAAAATTTTGTAAATTTTGCATTTAATTTCAGATTTATGAATGTGCTAGTACTATATGTAGTATAGTATGCATATATATATATATACATATATGTGCACACATACTCGTAATTACGGATACCTTTGCATGCCACATTCGCTCATTTGCCACCATTAATACTGCTGACGTTTTATTTTTAACCACTGACATTTCTATTCGCGCACACAATTTTAAACATGCAACAAATTTATTGCAATGTTGCACGCATTCGCAACTAAATTCAGTATGGTTTTCAGCGCGAGCGTATAGGGCTTTAGTTTTACTTTTTTGTACCTCTGCCGTATCTCTTTCGCTTGCCCCGAATGAAGTGAACATTTTATTATGTACATATGTTGCCTCTTGCAACAACCGGCTAAATATTTGTTTTTGCAGTTGTAATGCGTGTGCACAGTTTGAACTAATAAAACATTGCAATTCGCACGCAGCAAAGTGGCAGACATTTATTGTTAGGCGATTTGGGGTAGCCACTCATCAATGGGGTCATATGCAGAAATTTGTACGCTCACGGCGAACAAGTGCATCAGCAAATTACACATTATTGCAGGTAAATTTCCATACATAAGTATTTATGAACACGTATATTTTTGAAGTGAAACTCCTTTGGCGGCGGTTGGTTGGTCGGGAGTAAATTTGCAAATTCAACGGAAATGGTGCAACGGAAATGATGCAACGGATATGATGCAACGGAAATGGTGCAACTGAAATGGCTGGGGTTGAAACAAGTACTTCTTGAGTGTATGCACATGGTATTAATTTAATAAAAACTTGCTAATAAAAGGTTAAAGAATAACACTTAGGAAAAGAAATACAAGAATGACAGTAAATGTGAGTACGTACATAAATAGATAAAGAAAAGGATAAAGGATAAAGGTAAAAAAAACAAAGATGCGTAAACATAAAGGCAAAAATTAAGGTAAATTTAAACACTTTACTTATATAAGGGCAAAGGTGAAGGGGAATTTGCAGATAAAGAAAATGATAAACATAAAAGTAACAAAAGTAAAAACAAAGATAAATATAAAGAAAAAAGATAAGGCTGAGGATACCGATAAAATTAAAGATAAAGATAGAGGAAGAAAGATTAAAATAAAGGTAATTATAAAGAAAAGAAAGAGACACAGAGACTCAATCTGGGAACTATTTTGGGATTTTCGGGATTCTCGGAACACATCGATATAATAATCGATATTATTATCGATTTTGTAAAGAATATTTTGAACGATTTTTTGTATCGATATTATATTGGTTCTGTTATCGATGTTGTTATCGATTATTTATCGATTTTGTTACCGATATTTTTTTGGATGTTACTCTTGGTATGTTGTTTGAAGATAAAGGAAAACAGAATAACAAATGTAATTTTTTTGCTGTATTCATCAAATAGTTGACCTAATATAATATAGAGAATCCCGCCGATAGTTTTTTCGATAAATATAGCAATAAAACACTGAGAAAAAATAAGATTTGGCACTGGCTAAGCGAAGACTTCCGCAATGGCAAGTCCTATTGTTTGGCGATTTTTTCGCTTGAATACGCCTTCGGCCTGCACTTCACAGATGGTTTTTCAAAGTGCGTAAACAAAAAACAAAATTTTTTATTATCACTTTAACATGTTGCGTCTGACTGCATTCGAGCCGGGGACCTTCTGGAATGTAAGAAATAATGGCAAGTACCTCCAGAAAGCCACCAGGAGATCAATCAGCATACTGTCCTTTAAGCATGTTGGATATGACGAGAAAATTTGTCGAACGCATAATCAGTGATAGACGATCAGAAGTAATCGAGGACAGAGGAGTCATTTCAGCGACATAGTTCGGCATCAGGAGGGGGCGATCCATACTAGACCCTGCCAGATTAGGTAAACAGTTGGCGGAAGATGCAATATGTGGTTAAAGATGGAAGTTAAGAGCAAAGAAATACTCCTTGCTTGCCTTGTCACCTTCGATGTAAAAAATGCGTTCAATACCGCAGGCTGGAGACAAGTAAGCAAGGCTCTACACAGATTTGAAGTAGGTTTTCTCTCTCGATTTTTTCGAGACTTCTTCGCTGTTCGCACCGCTAAAATACGCAAAGTATTCGTCGGCCTTAAACTAAGGCTGATTACGGCAAAGGACGTTTAAAAGAGACCGCGTGCGCGTATGTATCTGGTTACTCCTTATTATGGAGCCAGCTGCTGAGATGCCTTGGAGTTCAGAATAAGGACATACCGAGCATAGCAGATTGGCAACTCATCAAGGTTGAGGAATCCAACATAACATATAAATCTCTAGCACTCAAAAAATCGTGGTAAAACAGGTATATCGAGAGCGAGTATTTTAATCAAAAAGGGTATCAATTCATTTTGCCAAATTACAGCACAGCAGACCTAACCGTGATGAAAGTGGAGAGGAAAGAGTACCAAAACCTCCAAAAAGCTGTAAAAATTCCTCGTGCAAAATTATTATCAGAGGGAGCAAATGCTGATATGATTTGACGCAAACGCGATACACACTTTCTAGGGTAGGTGAATCTCTCTTACACTTTATATTAAAAACTAACCTGAGCATATGCAATAAAAGAAAGAGTGCAACCTTTATATTTCCCCAACTTCTAAAGATTTGCGTGAAAGGAAGAGGTACTGCACTTAACACTAACAACGGATAGTATTCCCGTCGATAGCTGGTCTTACATCTTTTCTACTATAGGTATTGGAGAGACTAAGATTTTCACATAAGACATTTTCTGGTAAACTCTGAACTTTCAAAAGCTTAACATGCATACACCAAGGAGAGGTCAACAGAAACTGCCCTTCATGAGGTTGTGGAAACCATATAAAGGGCAGTTTCTGCAGGTTCTACCGGACCAATCAAGTCGTGTACTTCTGAAGCGCTTAATGTGATCCTGAGTCAGTTGCCTATAGAACTCTACGTCCGTGAAATTGCTGCAAACTCGGCAATTATACTCAAAGAGTCGGGCTATTTGAGAGCTTTGCAGCATGGTAATAGTAGTATTCCTAACAAGCTAATTGAACTAGGCAAACAATCAGACTTTATACATATCTTCTCCTACGATTGATTTCAGACAAAACTTGCAGCTGGAGTTTCCTTCTAAACGGTATTGGAGAATAGGCAAGATAACCGAAGAGTGTTCCACTGAAATCTATACATACGAGTTCAAAACTTACTGCCTTGTAGGTTTCGTGGGTAATCTCTGAGATGTTGAATGTCTCTCTCTCGTTTCGGTTATTGAACTTTGCTTGCACCTTTCAAGCGGAAGTGCTGGTTATCGAAAAGGCCTACAAAGCATTAGAAAGAAACTGCGAAGGAGTACGTAAGCGTTCCTTTTTCTCAGATAGCCAAGCAGAATTTCTAACACTTCTGGTGCTAGTCTTCCCGGTAACAAAGTCAAAAATAGTCAGAAAGTGCAAATACACGTTAAGCTGAGGCTCAGGGCTCCCGGCTATAGAAACAAATACATAATTTAGAGGGCTGATGAAGCTAAGGCCGGAACATCTCTTTATGAATCCGAGGAAGAGGCGATAAACTGTACACCAGGGAGATTATCCATCCAAAATCTTATGAAGATCCTTAAAATGCTCCGTTCTTACATAAAAAATTCATTGACAAATCAAGATTGTGCTCTGAGCGCTAAATGGACCCTCGGCAAGTGCGCAGGCGACGCTTCCTCCAACCAAATCAACCAGGGACCAGTATAAGTAATATAATGTAATATACTTATGTACATACAAACATTCTTAATTGTAGCACTATTCAAATATATACCACAAGCATGAAGTTTACTGTATTTAGCGTGGAAACTACAAAGCGGCACGTGTTCACGCGGCTACCGCAAAGCAAACAGAAAAATGCCAATAAAAAGTTTTTTATGCAATTTTCACTTGGTAAGTGCGTATTTACTCTAAAACATATGTATCAAAGAGCTTAAATTAAAACACGCAAAACGAATAAAACACAGAGGAAGAGAGAGATGGTCTCTTTGGCAACACTAATAGCAACAAGCGCGTCAACAATGTATATACATGATACTTATAAAAATCAGCAGCTAACGCCAGCACGCAACACTGTACGAGTATATTAAATAAGTGATCGTGGCACATTGGATTGAAATCCTATATTTTTGGGTGAAATTGCTTGCGAGATATGGAATTCTATAATGAAATATTTATTTATTTATTAAATGAAAACTAATAATACTATTATTATTTCACAAAAAAAGGAGCACTAGCTGCCAGGGCATACGGCTCATAATGAAATATATAAAAGGACATTGACAAGAACTTAACGTTAAATTTCCTTAAATATCGCAAGCAGTCATGCTACACATGAAAAGTAAATTCAAACAAGGCAACCTTGCCGGACAGCTTGAAATCTTAAGAAGGAACGAGGCCATTCGGGCCAAAATGATGGATAATGAATTAGTTTTAGGGAGAGGTACAAAATCACATTTCATGCTCGTAAAAATTGGAGCAGCAACTCTAAGTGACTTCACAGAAGTGGTATTCCATTTAACTGCCCTTTCTCTTAGGTGCATTTTCCACTTACATGCACAATTTTGACAAAATACTGCTTCATGAAATGGATTTTGTACGAAACTTTAACTTTTAGCTGCATTTTCTCTGAGGAACTCTTTTGCATTTAACAGCCCTATTTTTGAAATCAGTAGTGGCGATGAAGATCCAGAAGAAAATAATAATTCCACTATAGCGACTAGTGTTAAAGAGGCCCTATTCGCCTCACCGTTTCGGGTTTCCCGCTTAACTGCACATTTCGCTTAGGTAATGTTAGGTTAGCAGGGTTGTGGCATATTCCATGCTTTCACTCGGAGACAGAATTGTCCACTGTGGGTGCCCTCTTTCAGTGAGTGTCAGAAAGAGACACGTACCTATAATCGAATGAAGCCGAGGAGATCCAACAGTTCCACCTCCCCTAACTCGTCCAGACTCTTAAAGAAACGCAAACCCAAGTACTTGAATCGCTTCGTCAATAGACCTGGACATCGACACAGATAGTGGTCAATTGACTCTTCCTCATCATCTTCATGACAACCTCTGCAGAGAGTAAATACTTGTTGGTATACGCCACCGTTGAAGCATTGGTGCTATAATAGCACTGTGTCCTGTGGCGACACTAGTAAGGACTCTTACTGCACATCTATTGACTTTCATTATTTCCCTGTCTTTTTCCTACTAAGCCGCGCCATAATAATCTTGTGGTCTCACAGTCTTCGCGTTTGTTCCACAAGTCATTCGTCATGACCACGATGTAGTACGGAGGTATCCGCTTCTTCTATGCATCTGGTTATCTCATCAGGCGATTCATTCCCTTAAATATTGCTATGTGGCGTTGATACGTCTCCGTGTCGCCAGCGTGGGGCGACATTTCCATAAAATTGTCGATTACACTATTTTAGATCCTGTTGCCTTCAGTGCTGCCTGACCTTCAACCAAACTAGTAGCTTTATCTTCTGGAACTCTAGCACTAAGTGAAAGACTAGCCACCCTCTCTATTGCGCAGATCTCCGCTTGGAAGACACTGCAGTCATTCGGCAGACGAAAGGACCGGTTGATCTGAAGTTCTTCCGAGTATACACCGGCTCTGGTTTCTTGTTCCATCTTTGAACCATCAGTGTAGATGGATATACCCCCTCTGCTACTGGAAGTCCTGCATCCCATTCTTCTCTGGTCAGGAACCTAATGGCTATCTTCGTATTGAAGCCCCAAACAGGCGTAATGTAATCAATACTGGCGTCTATGTCAACTTTAATTCCATTTGGCTGGCCATTTTTATTTTTTTCAGTAGGGTTGCATGCCCGAAATTGCTTGCCTTCCACGTGCTCATGATTAGTAGAAAAAACCTGAATACGCTGTATGGAGCACTAACAAGCCACTACGTTCGCAAGAAACACCTGCCTATGCTTGGCCTTTGCAGTACAGACATTTACAGATTCTGTGGTGAGGAGGAGGAATCAACACACGGAACATATTATTTCTTACCACCTGTCCAACACTAGTTCATCATAGAAACAGGTTTTTTAAACGATTTAAAATACGCCTAGCGAAGTCAACTCGATGCCGATTTCGCACCAACTTATACAATTCCTGCGTATATTAAACAAATAAAGTTTAAATACGGGGCCCAATAGACCAAATCTGATAGCGGTGGAAAAGGCCTATAGAGCTACGCTCACAACAACATTACCATTATTACAGCAAGCTATATACTAGTAAAATGACCCGAAGTCTAGTATTTCTACGTAATAGTAACTCGATTATGAAAAACGAACAATATGCTCGGTAATTTTTCTAGCACACCGGACATTCCATCAACGAAAATTTCGTAGATTTATTTTTTTTGCTTTAAATATTAGTCAGCATCTCATATTAATCTAAAACTATCTGTATTTGCACCTTCAGAATTTACACCAGCAATCAGGGATTTCGAACCAGTGTAGCCTGATGTACGCACTGATTGTAAGTATAAAATATGTTGAAAATTGTGTGGAAAATATTTTGGATGAATCAAAAAATACACTTTTAACAGATGGCTCTAGCGGAGAGTAGGGATGAAAGCCATGAGACTGCTAACTGAGGCATGTAAATAAGCACTATCGCTTCAATGAACTAATCAATTGCTGGCGAGTGCGTGTGCGCTTGGAAAGAGACAACTAAACTTTCCTTATCGTGTAAGCATGAAAAAAATATAATTGGTTTTTAAACAAATCTAAATGACAATTTAGATTTCAAACACGCGTTGCTGTAACTAAGGTAACCACGAAAACTTTGATTATGTTTTAATTTACTTCAATGTGTTTTGGTTTACGCCAATGTGGGGTACCGAGCAGCCGAAAATAACAGCTAAGAGGACATTGTACGCGCAAAAACTTAGTGTTGGCGTACAGATTTGGCCATCGTGTCGGCTTTAGTGAGCTACTAGATAAGCAGCGCCTTTCTAGGGTGATAATCTCTTTCAAGCCCTTTCACGCAGTGGGACAGGATGACATTATACCTAAGGCAGAAAAAATCACAAAAGACCTTACAAAGCTTGTGTATGGCATTCTCTGTGGGAGGACGGTCGTGAGGAAAAAGTTCCACCATCTGGTGTACTGTGAACAGGGGTACGCGCAAGCCCTAGGAGCTGGTGGGTGGAAACTGTCGAATGATTTCCCTTTTAATGAGGGCTGACTTAGTGACTCAATCAACCCTTAGTTTAGGTAGTGGTATTGTATGGGGTCCACATCTGGTGTTTATTCCAAATAAACACATCCCTGCATTATGCTCCTGAACTCCGAAAAGCGAAGGAAGGATAATGCAGGAATGAAAAACCGCGCCAACTTAACTCCAAGAAAGTCAGTTTTTATAAAACTACCCGCGCATCAACACGCAAGCGATAGCAGCCTCAATAGAAGACAACAACAACAATCAATAACATATACAACACGGAAAACATAAAGTTAAACAGGTCAATATAAATAAAACCTAACTAACTCAAATACAATAAATACACACATAACACAATTAACCTCATTGTACATATACCCACACATATATTGTATTTTATACACACCACCCACTATATCTAAACACACTGAAGTGTTACCCTTTGAATTCCAAATTAAAGATTATTGTTTATAACGATTAAATAAGACCCACTTCTTTTCTTTATTCGGAATCGGCCACGAATTGTCGACATACCCCGACATCTGGAAAAATGCGCCAAAAAAGATTAGCCTTTCCTGAAATTTTAAGCGAGACGCCTCATTGGAATTATTGAGGCTTTATTCCGTGACACCCAAATCCTTGCTTGAATACCGCACCATCGACTTCATAGTTAAGTCAACTGCGGCAAGGACTATGGTCAGACTTAGGGCCAGGATTCGGAGATCCTACAATTCTTGGATGTTTCGATCTTGTCCATGATACGGAGCATTACGTGGCTAGACTGGCACCAATAAGCTTTTTCTTCCCAAGAGGAAAGTGAACGACAGACAGAAATTGGAAGGAAGCACCGGTGATCTTCGAACTTGCGAGTCGCAGTTAGGTCGAGGGGTCTTTTTTCACTAGGCTATCCAACGACATAAAATTTAGGTTTGCAGATCACTAAAGTATCTTTAAGGCAGAGGAAGCAGTCGGCTCACTGCTCAGTTGCCCCTAGTCAGATTTACAAAGTTGCAGATCAGAGAAGTATTGCAGAAAATTGCGTCGCGCTTGAATTCGCCAAGAAAGGCTACCCCGAGATATTCGTACTTAAAAAAGAAAAATCGGGAGTGATTTGCCTACAGGCCGCAAGTCTCAATTCTGGTATTTGTATTGACAGAACGCGCTTTGATGTATATTCACGCGGGGAGACCAAATATTACACCGATGGGATGGAGTCATCTCAACATTTTCTACCAAGCTTGGTAGTTTTTGCAAGGCTATGTACCGCATTTTTAAATAAATAGTCCGGAGAAGTTTTAGGGGTGACTCATTGAACTATCGTTTTACAGTCGCTGTGTACGGTGTTTTGGATCGCCTAACGGCGAACTTAAAATCCGGGCGCCCATAATTTTTCTTTGAACATCTCTGATCTGATTTTTAAATACCTTTATTAACATAACCAAAATTAGATGCTACAAAATCCAAAGTAGATTTTAAATTTTTTTCTTTATTATATTACCTTAAATTACGAATTCCACCCAAGCTTGCGTGAAAACCAAAGCAAAGTGTACAAAAAGAAGAGTATGGAAACGTAAAATGTACAAAAAAAAAATTGCAGACAAACTGGTAATCGACACAAAAATCTACTTGGAAAGAATACTATCAAGCAGTGTAACAAAGAAAAGTCAACGAAATTTGTATCTAAAAATAAAGCATTACTGAAGCAAAAAGCAGTCAATACTGGCCCCTTTCTTTGTTGAGAGAAAGCAGAGAATGTGAACATTCTCTTAATAAATGTAAATTACCAAAAACAAAAAACTTAACTATCTTCTTCCAAATATAGCAATACGAATGCATTTATCTAAGTAAATAACTGTTAACAATGTTGTCTAAATGATTACAACAACGACGAATGTAAACATAACTGTTAAGAGAAAAGTGTACAATGGGATAAGCCAACGAAATTAAAACAAACAGCCAAATTAGAACAGAATGGTCAGCGAACCGCAATGTTCGATTAACAAAAAAAAAAAAACTAAATATGGTTAAAGCAATCAATCCAAGTAACGATCGAAAATAAAACGATCCGATCACACAGCAGTCAATGAAGTATATTGGTACAAAAAATAAATAAATTTTAATGTTCTTCGATCGATGACCCAAAAATCAGCGACCATTTTAAATGGACGTATAAAAGAAGTAAGAATGTAGAATAGATACAATAACAAGGAAATTGGTGAATGAAAGAGTAGCAAAATTTGGGATGAAAAATTGCGTCGATAATGCAAAGTACGTACAGACATACATAGGTATGTACATATATTAGCATGTGACTCCGATGGTTGATTGAACTCATAGCGCAGCTAATGTATGTACCTACATACATACAACATATGTTCATTTTTTCCACACCATGGCAGATGAAGTTATTGCCTATAAAAGAGTAAAGTGCGGCTGTGTTCATTTAAATGCTATTTGCCAAATTTGGAAGTTAAAATTGCGGTATTTATTCTAGGAAATTGATAGAGAATTTAAAATCAAAATGTGAGTTGAGAAGTTACGACCTCTGCTAGTAAAGAAATTATGTATAAAGTGAAAAATAATGGTTACAAAATGCTTCACCTGAAGACGAATCAAAAAACTGAAGAAGTAATTTTATGGCGTCTTTCAAACAATAGTAGTAAAATGAATTTAAATTGCTGCAGTAAATTAAACTGTCAAGTGGTTCGGCGAAATTTCGGATCAGAAGTGGGACAGTTAATTACAGAGAGATATAAGTGAGGTTAAAATCTATTCTCATATCAAGGGGGAAATCAGAGCACTAAGTTCTTTAATGTTGCCCTAGAAAGCGGTTAGGGGATTTCTCGATCGTATCGGAGCAATAAGATACCAAGCTTGATTTTGTTCCAGGCAACAGCGATATCGCGTAAAACTTCTTGGCCGATGAGCCATCAAGACAGGGCACTCTTGAAGAAACGTAAATTGTATGGGCTCCATAAGCTAGATGTGAGCTTTTATTCAGCTCGGCGAGCACTGGGCGAAAACCTGAAAATGTAAGGTGGCTAGGCCTTTTTGAAATCGAGTTGCCCGCCGGCGGTCTAGAGAGCACCTAAAACTGACCAAGTCACATCATCAGATACTGATGGGGTTTCCAACCGATCATTGTTCACGCTAACAAAACCTAACCTAACCTAATTTAAGAAATATGCCAAGCTCCAAAACTATGTCTTTGATTTTTTGGAAAAAATTTCTCAAAAATTAGGACCAATTGTAATATTAGAAGATCAAAACTTTTCTTTTCGTTATTTTCTATAAAATTTGGTAAATTTTTTGGTGGTTGAAAAAAAATTTAATATCTTAATTTTAATGCGATATTTCTGTGTCGAGGAGAACATATCTCCAAAAATCATTAAACTTTTGCTGAGGAAGTTTTTTTGATTATTCCAGTAGAACTATTGAAAAAAATTTTATTATCGAACGTAGGTGGCACCCAAAAATATAAAAAGGAGACCTCAGTAGCTCGTTTCTGTAACAATTCTCTACCAAGGCAAATTGAGATATGAATTCGCCGCCCTGGTCTCTACTGCTAATGAGTAGTAGAGAATGACGTATATTATCTACCAGTAGAGAAATAATCGATAGAGAAGAGTTACAGAAACGAGCTACAGGTTTGGCCAAAAAAAAAATAAAAAATTGCGAACATGCTTCGCAAAAATACTTTAGTCTCAGGGGTGTACGGCGAATTTTTTTGTTTGCTTGTACGTTGTCGGCATTTTTTCTAAAAAAAAAAACTTAAGGAGGTTAAGATATTTGTTAGAGTGGTAGTACACATAGGAAAAGCTCTTAAATTATTATTTTTTACTTTTGAATTTTATACAATATTTTTCAGATACATACATACATATGTATGTATATAATGTTCACCTTTATTGCCAGTCTCACAAACATTTGCACTTATGACAGCCGAAAACTTTACATTTACAGATAATTTTTAATGAGATCCTGCAGTGACGCTTTACACAAAATAAAATAAATATAAAGAGGTCAAATCATTGTAAAAATCAAGGAACATTATTGCGACTTGACAACTGATGGACACTTTAATTAGTGTGAACAATTCAGATTACAAGGCAAATCATTTAAAATGTAATACTACGAGACTGCGGTGAGAACTAATTAAATTTTGTTGTAAAACATGAAAGTTGAAAACAAAATGTTTTTTTTAATAATTATTTAGTTAGTATGAACATGATTACTAGCGAGGTCAACATACAAACATACATACATACATGCTGCACATATTAAAAACTAAAACTGAAAAAAAAAACTATGTACAAATTCAATCGACAGAGTCAGAGTTCAATTGAAAGAAATGCCGCATAACAGCACCTCTTACGTCACACCTTGCGTTCTTCAGACTGACTTCAAACTTCTCCCCTTGCTTATGTATGTATGTACATAAATTCTCGTCAGCATTCTCTTCGCATTCGCGCGTGCGCAACTCATAATTCTGTTAACAACTTGTTGCTGCCGCTTCGAAATTTTATCACAACATTAATTGGTATTAGACAGGTTAACAAGTTCTAATGTCCAATTTAACAGCATCAGATAGCAAATAAAAAATGAATTATTTCGTTGTAAATTAAATAAGCCGGTATGCCAGCCAGTAGAGCAACAACCAGTCAGCCGCCAGCAACAAACGTGCATGTTCTACAACAGCAACACCAATAGCAAAAATGGCAACAACAGCAAAAGGGAGGCAACAATGTTGTTGATATTTTAATTAAAATTTATACGATTTTTGTTGATTGTAAATATGGAGTATATATGTATGTATGATACACTAGAATAAGTCTGACATGAGCAATTTACATACATTTGGCATTCATTTATACGGTAAATAATGAAATGACATCGACTTAATTTGTAATAAATAATTAAGAAATTATTACTAAACGGTGAGCGAGATCAAGTGTTGTAAAATATTACACTTGCCAGTTATTGTAGGACTTTGAAACTGAATCTGTCGTTCTATGAAACAATTCTGTAGTTCTAATTCTGTAATTTTCAGCCAAGCAACTAACCACCAAAAGCCGTTAGAGTCGCGCTATTTGATAACTGTGAAAAGAATTAACTCATCGATTTAATTAGAGTTCGTCAAGTTTCGTAGTGATTGCAGGAATGCACGAACGAAGGCAATAAGTTGGGGACTAGTTCGGGATCAGTTCGACATTAGGGTCATTTCGGGACCTGTTCAGGATAATTTCGGGACTTTTTCAGAACAATTTCGGTACAAGACAACGACTATTTGAGGACCATTTCAGGATTTTTTTTAGTCCAGCTCAGAACTATTTCAGGAAGATTTCGGGATTCGTTTGGGAACATTTTGGGAGTAGTAAAGGACCGTTTCAAGACTTGTTCCAGATCCTTTCGGAACCACTTCAGGACTACGTCAGAATAATTTTTAGTTTAGCGCGGGATACTTTTGGGGTAGTTCGAAAGTAGTCAAGAAATGGTCCTGAAATAGTTTTTTACTATTCCCAAAGTGGTTATGAAAAAGTCGTTTACAGGTTCCAACAAAATGTGTAAATTAAAATAAACTTAATGTTTAATGTCTAACCCAACCTATTAATGTACGTACGTAACTGAATCGTCCAATGCCTTGCCAAGCCGTACACACAGGTTTACACATCAAATTTCATGAGAACCTCGTACATACGCCTATTTTAACGAGGCATCGATCGGTCAATTGTAAGCTTACAGGCATATACCGATTTCCACAAATCTAACAAAAAAGTAATTTTAAAGCAAAAAAAAACTTACTTCAATTCTCATAAAAAAAGTTAAGAGTACCGTTATTTTATTCATGATCCAATGATCGGATCTATGGGACCACCTTGAATGTACCACCTTCCTTAAAAAAAAAAAAATATTATAGAAATCGATTAACGTGGTGCACGAATCTATCACTCCTCCTTTTTTGAAGTCGGTTAGAAACTCTAGCGGGGTCGAATCGCACGATCTTTGTGTTCAATTCACTTCCTCTCTTTGAGAAATAGCTATACCCTCAAATCGTCTGCTTTGTGGCAAGAGACACCGCAATGCTGTAGGCCACATGTCATTCATGACCATATCGATCAATTTGGAAAAAAAAGGAAATCGGATATCACCGTTCTGTAGCACTCACCTTAGACGGCCACTCTCCGGCGCCTGCCTGTACATAACGATATCGAATAAAATGAGGAAGCAAATGAGTTGACCAATAAACCACGCAGACCACTCTTTAAAGCTACTGTTTAGTGAGTATAAATATTCGAAAAATTCATGAATACAAAAACCGACCCGAAAACCACTTATAAAAATAGTTTGGTTCAAAATTAAAATCCACTTAAGTACACATTTTTTGTCTACTTCACTCTTATTTCTATTGTCACTAATGAAAAATTTCAAAACACACGAGACAGTCAATATACTCCCGAAACTATGGGCCAAATATAACTAATCTTCGTTTTATCAGTTTTTTTCTCTGACATCAAAATTTTTGTTAAGAGCTTTGAAATTAGAAAAAAAACATAATAATTAAAAAAATTATTTAACAAATTCAGTCCAGTGTAACTAAAAATATACATACCAAAGGAAAGGGAAAATTCTGTAAAATTAAAGTCAAAAATCATTTAGTTCACGGAAACGAATAGTTATTGGAAATGCACTTTTAGTCATTAAATTTTTTTTTCAGCTAATAAAATTAGAAGGACTATATGTATTTCGTCACAGTTAGTTTAATTCTGTTTGCTGATTTATCATTTATATCATTTATCATAAAGAATAAAATAGTTTATCTGTCACACGGATAATTTTTCTTTGAATAATCTAAATTATTTATTGTTTACGAATAACGAACACAACAATTTATCCATTTACCATTCGTCATGCGAATAAATTTCACCCAATTTTACTTATATAACCGAAAATAGATTTTTTCTTACCTTAAAGCACCTTTAAAAATATTGGAGCATAAAAAAGTCGACTCTAAATTTAGTAGCAGATTTTTAATATAATTTTCAATGGAATATCTATCCAAAACCAGCTAGCATTAGAGTTGATTTTTTCGATTTTAAATGTGCGCTATTAATTTTTTTTTTTTATTCCGATTATTCCTCGCTGAGATATAAAAATTTTAAGTGTGCGATTGAAACTGGCATATTAGGTCCAGCACTGTCTCGAAGTTTCAAAGATTTCGATAAATATATCAATACCAATAAAAAATTTTATTGCAACGAAGAATTTTAGTATTCGAAATTTTTAACAGAAATAAAATTCTAGACACCTGATCAACATACAGATATGTAAAACCAGTGGACCCCTACTGCTAATTAAATACTTGTAAGTACCTTAGCACGTATTTATGTAGATACTTCAAGCAAACAAATGTTCAAAATAATTTAAATAAAATTCATATTTATGTACATATGAATATTATTATAGTGGACATAAGTGTGAACAGCTTCATAAATATCTGCATACGCTTAAGTAACTCTATTCATAGTCACCACAAAATAGCAATGCGAGTAAGCATACAAATTTCTGTGTATAAAAATAGCATACAAATTTAAAAATAATGTCAAACAAATGAATTGTTTGGAACAACACAAATTTGTCACTTTATGTCTCGGTCCATCGACGAACGCCGACTGTGCGCGCACAACTACAGGCCAATCGTTGAAATGTCAAAACGACCAAATGCCTAATAAAACAACACGAACGATCAGCATAAATCTCTGAAAAGCTAGGCGAGTAGCGACAAATCGGTTGGATGATCACAAAGCTTAGAGAATATGTTAATTTGTACAAATGTATTTACAAACATATGGATGTAAATTTGAAGGCATATGTATGTACGTACTTCCACATATCGCTGCTTTGCTAGAAGAATGTCGTAACTCAAAAAATACATACTAAGAACCGGAGAAAAATCGCTTTAAAGTTTGTAGTTAGATTTTTTGCATAGAAAAAAGTAAATAAAAAAATTAAAAAATGTAGCAAGTATTATTTTGAGCCGTAACCGCCCAAAAAATGTAAGCGCCGTATTGTATTTTTTATGCATAAATGTTCCTAGAGTGTCTAGATGCATTTCTGCATGAAAAATCAAATTATGAAAAAAAATTTCGCTTACATCTTTTGAACGGTAGGGCTCGATTTTAATATGTAGTTCAATTCAGACCTCATTTAGGGCCCGTACGCACTTTGTACTTTTATTTTATATCAATGTATTGCAAGTTTTTGCTTTAGTTATGTATTTCAGTTGCAAATAAGTATTTTTTTTTTTTAATAACATATTTCTTGCTTTAATTTTCGTGGGAGTACACAAGTAAGGTCATTTTGGCAAACCAAACAAACAAACATACATAAGTATGTAGTTATACAAATTTGTTCATACTGCTAAAGTATATAAATGTTATCTAAATACACAATGATATTTATTGGTATATGTATTTATTATGCTATCTGCCTTGTGAACATCTGTGTGTATGTAAAATTATGAACAAGTAAGTTTGAGGAGCAACAAAATCACTGCATGCAAAGCAAACTGGCACAAGGTCACCCATCTCAACAACAGAGCAGATCACAAAAGCAAAAATGACCGAAAAATAAATACTTTGCGTATAGCATATGCATACAATTGCTTATACTTATTTACATACATACACGTATACATACAAACATAAATACTTTCATGTATCATTAATGGTAGTTGCATGCGTATATCAAAATGTAGCTATGCATGTACACATACATACATAAATAAATACATAAAAGATTTTTACTTCAGTCGCCTATTTATAGATATTTTTGTGTTTAGATTGTTTTTTTTTTTACTTTGCCCGCTAAATCAATTGTCTTGAGGTCATTTTGAATTTCTGTTCAATTTTTTTTTTTGTTTATACAGTTTGTTAGTTTGATCACAACACTCGGGCCTTAGGTAAATTTTTGATCTAGTATTCTTTTAAGACCAAAAAGTTCAACGATATAAATTTCCTCCCTTGGACTTAGATTAGGAGTTTGTCAAAAATAAAAATATAAATAAAAATAAAAATTAAAATAAACATAAAAATAAAAATAAAATAAAAATAAAAAAATAAAACTCAAAATAAAAATAAAATAATAAAATGCATGCGGAAGAAGTGAAACTTCATAGAAAAAATTCAAGAAAATAAAAAGTTTACAATCTATTTTGTAATAATTTAGTTTATTAGTATTATTTGCAGGCCAGGCAACAATCACATAGTTTTTAATTACCAGTGGATTGTGGTAGCTAAATGAAGATGTAACGTTTTTTTTTTGGAAAGTTGGTTTTTGTCCATGTCTGTATCTTTATATTTATGTTTGTTCTAATCTTTATATTTATTCTCATCCTTTTCTTCCTGTTTTTTGCTTGTATTTTAATCTTATTCTTAGTCTTAATTTTAATCTTAATCTTATCTTAACTTAATCTTAATCATAGTCTCAATCTTAATGTTTTATTGTTAATCTAAATCCTAATCTTAGTTTTAATGTTAATCATAATCTTAATCTAAACCTTAATATAAATATTAACCGTAATATCAATCTTAACTTAAATCTTATTCTAAATTTCAATCTTATTTCGACTCTTAATCTTATTTTGACTCTTAATCATATTCGACCCTTAATCTTAATCTTTATTTTCAGCCTCATCTTTAACTCAGTTTTCCTTTTCATCTGCTTCTTAATCTCCACCTTCATTGTCATCTCTCTCCTTCACCTTCATCTGATTCTTCATCTTAATTTTCAACTTCTCCTTAATCTCAACCTTTATCTTTCTTCCTATTTTTAAATTTATTTTTGTCTTCCCTTTGACTATACCTTTACTTTGGTTTTTATCTTTGTCGTATTCTTTATACTTATTATTACACCGTGCTACAAAAATAAAAATTAAAATTAAAACGCTGAAGCAACCAATTTACTCACAACGCATATGGGGTATTCCATGAGTAAGTGAAACTTTGTGTCCAATTGTAGAGTAGCTTATTGAAGATGGAATGCTTGATGAATCAATGCTCAATACCTGAAATTAACGTTTTTTCAAAAAAAAATTTAGTTATATTATTTTATTACACTGTAAATACACTCAAAACTTCAACATTAGAAAAGTTGTTGAATACGACAACATATTTTAATATAGAAGGCTCTGCAAAATCAAGTATTCACAAAGTTATTATTTTTTTTGAAGGGGGGGGAATAAATGTCTCGATCTTTCTGCGCCCCGAAGAAGCAATATGGCATTGAAGAAAAATAGGCATTTAAATTATATAATAGGATAAAATCACTACGGTTTAGCATGTCCAACCCGTGACTAAAAAGTTTTAAACTTCGTATTGCTTAGTTACTACTTTAGGGAGTTTTCTATAATTTCATAACTAGAGTGTGTTTATACTAAGCAGCCCTATTTCATTTCTTTTATTATATTATAAGTACCTACTTAAGAGATTTTGAAACGTTTTATCGTGTCCCGCCCGTGACAATCATTTATAATTTTTTTCTAATGATGCCTAACAATAAAAAAATAAGTTTAACGTTTCAAACCTATGTTTAATGCCACAAAACTCTGAAGTACAGGTTGACTAAACACCATAATACTGTTGGTGGGCTAAGCGATGTAGTAAAAAATTTCGCGTGGCCAGCTCGAAAAGTCAAGATAAGCATTACTATCTTAGAGACGCCAGAGAATTCTATGATGAGGGTTGCTTAACAACAATTAAAAGTCAATATTAACAATTACCTGAAAAGTTCCAACCAAGAAAATCTAGAAGTTCGCGAAACTTATAAATTCAATCCAATAAATAGCCTTTAAGTGACAAAGATATACATATGTATCTGCTTACAAGTATTCTAATGCAGATAACTTTTCGGATTAGACATCGATACACAAGATCTTTTCTGACGTTCTATGGTTTTAAGGAATAGCTAAATTTGAGCATGATTTGTCCATGAAATCAGTTTCCAAAAATACCTCAACTCGAGCCACTCTTAAGCCGGTTACTCAATGTCTGGTCAACACTAACAGCAGGTTAGACATCTCTATCGACGTGATAACAGTAGTCGATATACATGTTTAGCCTGTAGTTAGTATTAGTCAGACATACATAGCTATTCTAAACAAACTTGAAAATCATTAAGGCACATTCGAAATTTCGTTGCAATCAAATGCACCGTGCAGAAGTGCATTAGGAAAATGCATATAAAATTTCATGCGTTTGCAAATAATCCTTTCTTCCATGCATTTTAATACATCAATCTGGCGACTTCTAGCTTTCGTTTGGTATAACTATTGCCCCTAAAATAGATCCTGGGGTCAGCAGTATATCGTGCGTCTTACAATGACTCCACTGTCATAAAAGTAGGTCAATTGATCTTGTATTTGACCTCTAACATTTATCATACCTAATCTCTTTGATATGGATCTCACTAGAAGCTTCCTTTCATGAAGAAAATCGTACGTGTCCCACCCGTGACAAAAGTTGTCCCACCCGTGACAGGAGAATTTTGAATTTTTTTAATAATAAACAAATAATTCTTATTATGGTTTGTGCTTTGTTGGGATTGCTGGTTCTTTTCTGTATAGTAAAACATCTAATCCAGATAGAAATGTTAAGTAAATTCACAGACTTTCCTTAAAATATATGTTCTCCAAAAAGCAGTGTCTTTTCTTTGTCCTACCCGTGACGGAAGAAACAGCTCAGAATTTTCCAATATAAAATCAAGTTGGAATATTTTTCGTATTTGGTAATAACTCGTATATTAGTGAACTAGGTGTAGCTTTATCAAAATGTAGAATTGCTTAGTACTTTATACTTAAATTAAAAAAGAAAAACTATTTTTGCTGTACAAATGTCCCACCCGTGACGATGGAATACCCCATATGCAAAACTTTTTTAAAATTTCTTTAAAAAAATTGTAGAATTTCGGTGAAAATTCGATTAACTTAGATAATTTAGGCACCAAAATTTTTAATTTGCTTTAATTATACTGAAATTTCTTTTTAATTTGATACCCACGTTATTTTTCTACATTGCACTGATTTTTTTTTATTTTTTATAATTTTTTTAAGTTATCATATTTTTCAAATTTCAAAATCCTTTTAAAAAGAATCATGACGTCAGAGAAAACAACTAGAAACGCAGTTTTACCGGAGCTGAAGACTTTCAAAGCTGAAGCATTGGTGTCAATTCGAACGACATGGCCAAGCTAGCGGAGTCGCTCTATTTTAATACGCTGCCGTAGCTACCGCGTAAAGGCCCATAAATCTACCGCAAAATCTCCATGCTTCTGAGTGACTTATAGAGTAAGGTTTTCGTATAGTTTTGTACGTTTGTTTGCTGAGAGAATCTTAGTCTTGTCTTGGTTGACGACCACGCCCGATAGCTTTGCTTCCCTATCCAACTTGGAAAAGTCAGAAATAACTTCGCGGTTTTTGTTACCAATGATGTCGATGTCCTCAGCAAGCGCCAGCAATTGTACGCTCTTGTAAACAATTGTTTCTGAGCAGTTAAGTTCTGTTTGAGACCCCAAATTCGTCTACTTTGCAATTATTCGCAATAACTTATCAATATCATGTCCAGATATCTATATTTTTTCAACTCCATTTTCAACGCAATTTCGTTTTAAGATCATCGGCATTCGGTATGGGGCTTTCCATTGCCCTGGTATAAGTAGAAAGCTTTCAGCCTGTCAGAATTATGAAATCTTAAAAACTCAATGCCGTGGAGTTCTGTCTTTAGCCTCAATTCATCTGGGAAATCTGCTTCTTCGACTACCAACAAGTTTGGGGCCAGCCGTGTAAACAGTTTATGACATTTCGTATTGGTACTGACTAGTATCATAACCATCTATTTCTTAGTCAAAGTGAGTGAGCGAGTACAAGTATTAAAAGATTTCGTACTATTTTGGAACTGGCCTGAAGTTCTCTCGATAAAAAAAAAAAATCTCGAAAAGTCTGAATGATATTCTAAAATTCCGAAAATTATCGAAAAATCACAACAAGCTACGAAAGAATTCCGAGAAAATCACCTACGATCAGACGAACAATAAAAAATATAAAGCTACCATTTTCGTTTATTCTTTGCCAAAAACAAATTACAGCCATAGAAATAGCTACACTCTTCTACTTTGAAGGAAAACACGAAGAAAATGCGGTAGAGTGCGAAAGCTTCACATTAAATTTCCGAAATATTAAAAATATCAGGAAAAATCTCAATTTGTAAAAGAAAAAACAAACAAACAGTAAACTTTGAAAAACAATTTAAACCATTAAGAAATCTTTTTCACACTGATTTTGAATATAATTGCAGTTTTTTCATGAAAAACTTTGTCTCAAGGTATTTTCGAAGATCAACATTAAATTTGTATTAAATAATTGAATGCACTTAAATATTTTATAAAAATCTATTTGCATTAAAATTTAAGAAATCCGCAATGAATTATGCTTTTAGGAATTCCAAAGTCGGCCTCTATTGCAAATAAATTTTTAAATTCTGAATACTCTAGTACTATTTATCAAAATACATCTCTTTTGAGGCCATAAATTATACAAAGCAGTGAGTATTCAACGACACAACGAGCGAATATTTACCTAGAAAATTTATTTAGAATCACCAGCGCTAGGACAAGGTTCCCACAATTTTCTGGCTGAAAAATAATTTTTATTAGCTTAAGAGTCTATTAAAAGATATAAATATAATGAAAACGACATTTTATGAAAGGCAAGCGAATATCTATCGTAAAAAATTCAATTTACTCGTTGGTAACTCGACGTGAAGTGAGGTGGCAGCGTTAGTGACAAAAAAATAAAAAAAAATTACTTAAAATAAAAAATTCCACAATTATATATAAGCGCATGCTAATAGCGGCAATCTTAAAAAATATAGTACAACACATCTATCTCCCCCAGCAACGCAACACAGCCAATTTGACAAACACTACAACCTACGTCACTCATACGCCCTGCCTACCACCGGGTGCCGGCGCCGCCGCGGCCACCGCCAGCGCCCTTTCAACGATCAGCATACAAAAACATATGGCATCAATATGCTGCTTTGTCATAATATAGTTATTTGAAAGCGAAAATATTTCAAGCGAATACATATTTTTTAAACGCACATAAATTTATGTGGTTCTGCATCTAAGTAGGCATACATATGTATGTACATGAGTATATGTGTTTGTACTCAAATGTGGATGTTATAAATAATCTGTAGCGAAGATAAATGGTGGGAGGCAAAAGAAATGTAGAGAAGATTTGTTAAGAATCTGTGAAATTGTTAATAAATGACAATTAATAATGTCAACAAATAACTTTACAGTTTGTTGTGAGCGAAACAAAACCGCATAAAAGCAACAAAAACAAATATTAAGTGAAAAATTGTGTTGTTAATTGTTGTATGTGTTAAATATGTTATAAGCGTTTTAACGGGGAGTGGTCTAAGTTATTAAGAAAAGCTCTCAATATTTGCAGCTTCATATTTGTGTCGTGTTTTTCGAATTAAATTAATTATTTCTTATTTAATTTTCATTTCATATTTAGATTAAAATAACGGTGAAATTGTTTTGGTCCTAATCCGAAAAGATGAATATTTGTGTTCATATACTTCTCGATAGGGTTGCCACCTAATTTTTAATGTGAGATATTTTCTTAGCTTATTTGATATCGAAAGCTAACATTTTTTCAATGTATTTCTATAATATTTTTTTATAGAATTTTGAGGTACTGAGACAATATTTTTTGTTTATCAACAAACTTTTTCAAATTGTTTTATTTTCACTAATTAGGTTGAGGTATTTATTAGCCCAATTATTAACGCTGCGATAGTAATTCTATTAACACGACTACAATACATAAACAAATATGTACACAGTGACTCAAATAAGTGTTCGCGCGCTGATTTTTTTTTGTTTTTTTAATATTCACAATGTTTTTCAAGTAAAATTTCTTTTATATTTTTCTACAAAAATACTCTCCAAGTTTAACCCAAACCATGTAAATCAAAGTTTCAACCTTTGTACAAAATTAAGGAAAATTGAAAAAATGTTCATCAAAATTTCGAGCTTTTAAGCTTTAGAAAATTTTTGGGTATGCAATTTTAGAGACCATATAGTGTTAATCTAATAAAGTGCAAGATTTAACCGGCTGAAAAATCCTGTTGATTTTTGAGAATTTTTCGGTGACTGCTTTTGCGGTTTTTTATATATAACAACTGCAATTTACAAAAACTGCCGTTGGTTTTTTTAAATTTTGTAAGAAAAAAGTGCAAAATCCGTCGGCAAAAAAAAAAATTGTTAATCAACTTGCACTTCATGAGACTAAAATTTTATGGGCTTTAAGACACGCAAACCCAAAAATGTTGTAAGGATTCAGATTAAAAAGGTCGAAAATTTGGTGAAAATTTGCTGAATTTTCCTAATTTTATATAGACGCATACTCGGCGAGGAGAAGGTTAATTGCCAAAATTTAAAGAAAATTGCCACCATCAAAAAAAAAATTTTTAGAGGGCTGCCACCTGTTTGAAATATTCAATTCCATTGACTCGATTAGATAAAAGACATTAAAATGTGGGTATCAAACAAAACAAACTTAAGAAAGCTCACTTTGCAATTTTTTTAGGAAGGTTGCCATCTGTTTGAAGGCTTCATTTCTAAACTACATATAGGAGGGCTGCCATCTGTCTACAAAATTAAATAAAACTTGAATTAAGGGAATTAGGTTATTGAAATATGTGTTAGAATATGTGTGTGTCAGACGAAACAGGTTTAAAAGGTGTTAGTGTGAAAATATTGTGAAGAGTGCTGCCACCTGTTTGAAAACTCGAACATAATTGAACTGTGTTCAACTTTGGGAGTCAATCGAAAGAGTATTAAAAAAATTTTAGTTTGAACACTTAGAGTATTTTGAGGCTTTGAAAGAGTTGCCAGCTGTTTAAAAATTAACTTAAATGCAAATTATTTAATATTTTAAATTAATTATTACAATAGGGGTATCAATCAAAATGCTTTTGAAAAGTGTTGCTTTTAGACCACCTATAGGAAGGTTTAAAAAATCAGATTCAACTTGGATGTATCACAATACGGGTGTCAGAGGAAGGAGCTTTATGAAGGTTTCGGTTTGAAAATATTTTGAAGGCGATTAAAAAAAAAAATGTGAAAATCTCCAATATGTTTGGCTTAGTTTAAATATGTTGAGTTTTATCGAAAATAAATAAAATAACAAATACAAATGAAATAAATTAATGCTAATGCAACATGCTAAAATTTGTTTAATTTATTTCCAAAACTAGTGTTATTGACACCATTTTTAGTACACAAATGTTAAAAAGAAAATAAAAAAACGAGCAATATGTATATATACTAAAGTAAAATCAGTAATTGAATAGGCACTTTTCTGCTATGTTATTTAGAATCCTCCACAAATGCCAAATCAGGAAACTCATGGCACATACATATTTCAAAAATAATCTCTGCCTTCTATCAGAGCATCAAAAATGTATAAATCAGAATTTAATTTTTAAAATAAATAATTCTATTGAAAATTAATGCTATAAGTATGCATATTGTATTTATTAAAATAAGCTGCGCAAGCACGCGACTAATTTGCCGTCTCCTAAATTTTTAATTTCGCAAAAAACTTCTATTATTTATGGCGTGGCTACCTTTTTTGTGATTTTTATTGTGTTTTATGTTTATTACTGTCATTGTTTTGCCACCAGTTATTATAGGCAAACAAGCATAATATATAAAATTTAATAAACAATTTTACACACACAAGCATACTACATACCTAGTAGTATAAACACAAAGCTTAACTCAATATTCACAACCAAATGCGAGTAACTAACAGAATTATGCGTTGGTAATGCTAATGAGCTCCATGTGTGTGTATGTATGGATGTACGAATATACTGCACAGCTAACAGTTTTAATTAATAAATTTGACTAGTTTATAGCAAAACACAAAGTAATCATAATCATAAATAAGTCGATGAAATCGCTGAACTAGCAATATTTGCATGCAACTATGTTTTCAACAATAAATCGATTGAAAGCGAAATATGTAAATCGGATGAAAAAGCAGCAAAGAATTAGTGTCTATATCAGCTAACAAATTGGCAGTGGATGTAAATAAATAAAATGCAGTGAGAAAAAATTTACATGATGTTTTCAAAAACAGGGTACTTTGGTTTTTCTTTGTTGGCGATTTGAAATTTTTGAACAGGTAAAGTAAATCTGAAAGCGCGGAATGAAAGCGCAAAAAAAAACAAAAAAAAATTAACTGGCGATTAGGTTAATTTTTTTCTCAGTGTAACAACGTAGTAGTTTTAATTTTTTTATTGAATGTTTTTACTTTATGGATTTTTACGCGATATTTATTTTACCTTATATTGTTACATAAATTATATATGCATTTTTATATATACATATATGTATGTATGTATGTATGCATACTAATGTGTCTCGCCAAAAAAGTTGCGGGTTTTCCACCAAAATTACGAAGTTTATTACATTTCATAAAATATATAAAAAAAATCCCATTATTTTGATTTTGATTTTCAAACATTTTTATGTAGGCTTTTTAGGCTTAAACTCTTCTATTATCTGAGGTGATTTTTTAGAACAAATTTAAATATAAAAAAAAACGATTTTAGGAGGTATTTTCTAATCGGTAAAGCTCACATAAAGCTTCAATCTTTTCGAAAATATTTTGGCGGAAGACTTTAAAATATAATACATTTATAACTCCGATGAAAAAACGGTGTCAATTTTTATTTTATTTTATTTTTTTTTTTTTTTTGAAAGTGATGCAACCTAATGTATATTTTTTTTATTTAATTTTTATTTTTAGATCATTGCAAAATCGATATTTGTTTGTTATTATTTTTTTTCAGTCAAATTTAAACGTTATTTTGGGATTTTTATTTTTTGATAATTTTTACCGTTATGATGGAGACTGCGTTTTATGGCCGATCTAAATCTTTTACGATCGAAAAAATATATAAAACTCAAAACAAACGATCAAAATTTTTTTCGCAAAATAAAAAAAGAAAAATTAACGGTTAAACTGTTTTGGAGAAATATAAATCCTTGATCTTTAGGCTTTGATTTTTATACTTCGAAAATAAAAAACCCCTACCTGCGTTCGTCCTTGATTTTTTTCGCTGACGCTGTCACGCATTTTCTTTCATAAAAAGTATGTTCGAATTTTTTCATGTGAAGAAATACGCATAACACAAAAAATCATTAAAAACCAGAGGGATTTCTTAACAACTTGAAACCAGCACTTTATTATACTGAAATTTAATGGGCTAAAAAACTGCATATCAAATTTTTTTCTAAATATCCTGAATATAACGTTTGAAATTTTGGTGAGAATTTGCAGAATTTTCATATTTTCTGCACAAAGTTTGGAATCTGTATTTATGTGTTCTTTGCTAGACAGTGAGCTAGGCTTTTACAAACAATATTAAACATTAAATAAACAAAAAAAATATATATAAAAATCGTCATATATATATTGGTGTACCTAATACTTCTGGCCAAGGCTGTATATACATATATTTTTTTATTAATAATAATTTAAATTTAAAAAATATTCAAATAAGGTGACCTTATCATTATGTCGCGCACTGTTTATACTACGTATGCATGAAACACAATAATAAATTCAATCACATCTAACCAAAAATTGCGAAAATTCGCTAAGTTTACTAAGCACCTCGATCATTCGCAAGCTTGCTAGCAGATCAAGCGAATCAGCAATCTAATTATAAATTGCTGCATAGTTTTCTTTATTATTATTTGTTTTTTTTTTTTAATTTCTCACTCGTATTTATGTACCTAACGGAATTACCTAATTTGCCGATGCCGGACAGCTTCGGTTTACGATGACAACAATGAATGTACAAATGCAAGTTCGTTTAAAATGTTGTTGCTCAATTTGCGATCGAGTATGAAAAGTATAAAGAAAATCAACAATTAATTGAGCGCCACAGATTCTTTTCGCATACCAATAAAGCAGCAAATATTTACGAACACATAATAATGTGTTTATATTGCATAGATTAGTATTCATACATACATACATTTACAATTATAAATCTCTATAAATATGAGACCCAATATACTCAACTATCTAGACAAATATACTTGTAGGTATAACTATTTTTTTTTTGTACGCTTCACAGCTGCCAACAATAGGAAACTTATATTTGATTTTGATAGATGACCTTGCTCGCCCGCAATAACTAAAAACATGTGAACCAAAATACATTCGTACATACATACATATGAATGTAAGAAAGTATGTTTGCATAAAAGTTGAGATATTTATACTTAATTAAATTTATACAGATGTTTTCAACAGCGCTGCTGGCTGACTTTATTGCCAAGAATTAATTTTTGGACAACAGGAAGTGTTAATTAATTATGTGCAAATATGTTTTATATTTAATATATTGTAGTTTAATATTAATATACAACCAGCAAATATACGGCGTGCTTCACTGCGCCTTAAAAGTATTTTTGCGTTGTTACTCTCTTCCACAACTCTCTTCATCGTAAAACATAAAATGGATTTGAAGAACCTTATGAAGAGAGATTTTCAAAAAAAAATCGATTTATGAAACATAGGTACTTTATTTTTTACTAGCCGGTCTCGTGTGCGTGAGGCCTCGCCACGCGCTGAATGTGTATAAGTAAGCACATATACGCAGCAGGTGGCAACCCTATTAAAAAATAATGCCTTATTGCACATCTAATGGCCAAACCGTTTCATTTGGCATCTTGTGTTTCTAATGCAACGAACGGTGTGGATCTTATAGTTTTTTAGACAGGCGGCAACTCTATTCAATGAAATAAAACCTTATTGCACAACTGGAGGCCAAGTCCTCTCATTTAACGACTCACTATTTAGTCCAACAAACAGCCCACATTTTATAATTTTTCGTACAGGTGGTAACCCTCTTCGAAAATATAAAACCTTATTGAGACCTATTTTTTTTTAAATGAATGAACTGCGCAAATCTGATGTAATTAATAAAAGCTGCCTTCACGTATTATATGTAAGGTTTTAATTTTTGAATAGGTGGCAACCCCACTAAAAAATTAAAGCATTGCACATCTGAAGGTCATATCCTTTCAATTGTAGTTTTTTTTTAATTGAATGAACAGCGAACATCTGATGTATGTACATAATTAATAAAAATGTGGTTATTTTTAAAAAGGTGGCAACCCCACTCAAAAAAAGTAATGCTTTTTGCATATCCGGAGACCATATCCTTTGACTTGGTATCTCATTTTTTAGTCCAACGAACGGTGAGGATCTTTTAATTTTTTAAAATGTGGCAACCCTACTAAAATATAACAGATTATTGAACATCTAGAGGCCAAGGGCTTTCATTTGACATCTCACTTTTTGCAAATCAACGCAAGGATCTTATAAGTTTTTAAACAGGTGGCAGCCCTATAGAAATGCTAAGCACTAAAGATAATATCCCTATCGATGCAATATATAGAGCAATATCTCATCCAAATACGCTCAGTAGTTTTCGAGATTAACGTGGTTAAAAAATCTTGGCTTTGCTTTATACTGCGTAAGGATAAGATAGTAATTTTAAATAGGTGGCAATCCTGCTCACAAAAATTAAAGTGTTTGTACATGCGAAGGCCATGCAATTATAGTTGCTATCTCACTTTTTTATCCAACGAACGGTGAAGATCTTATAGTTTTTAAACAGGTGGCAATCCCACTCAGAAAAATAAAACATTATTACGCATCTAGAGGCTAAGTCTTTTCATTTGGCAGTGACGGTGCAGAACGGATGCCTACGCTTATTAGGATTGAATATAGTACTTTTCTTAACAGGTGGCAACCCCATTAAGAAAATAAGACATTCATGCTTTTCTAGAGGCCAATCGCTTTCATTTGACCCCTCATTTTTTGTAATCCAAGGAACGGTGCGGATCTTAGAGGTTTTTTAGACAGGTGGCAACCCTATTAAAATTCTAAATAAAAAAGGCCTCTCTACTATCGATACAGAGTATATTAGAGAACATCTTGTCAAAACCCGTTCAGTAGTTTTCGAGACTACCGCGTACAAAAAATCTCGACTTTCCTCTATACTATGTATCTATAGATAGATGAATAAGGGCGTTAGTTAATAAATTTTCGAAGGTATTTAATCCTTAAAAATGTATTTTATAATCTTATAACTCGATTCTACATATACACAGAAAAATTGTCTGATGCTGGGTTATGGTCACCGAATTTTAATCTATTCTTTGCTCTAATGGTTAAAAAGACTAGATCTGCTATCCTTGCTTTATTTAGGAAAAATATGACCATACAGTAGTGGCAATAGAGGGAAATGACGATCTAAGGGTATCCGTGGCATTGTCATCACTGTATGCCATTCTGCCCTAATCTCAGTTTTTCCACGTGAGGTGGTGTAAGACAGTCTGCCGTAGATAAATAGATTGATTGCAATAGAAGTATGCACTGCAACCGAGAGATCTATTATGCCCTCAATTATTTACAGTACGTCATCTAATCCTAGAGAACCGAAAGTTTGAGAAGATATCCCGGGGTTAGCGAAAGTATAAGTTCTTCACTTGGCCAGAGTTGGCCTATGTACCCCTCCCGTCTTCTAGAAACCGCCACGCACTTGCGAAGCAGTTGCAAAGGAGTCTCCTCTTTCACCTCGCAGAAACGGCATGGGTCGTTCGACCAGATCCCTAGCTTGTACAGGTAACCTCTTAGTCTGCAATGACCCGTTATTATTGCCCTGTACCTATAAATGCTGTAGCCTCCCAGTAGGCATTTAGCCTGGTGTAGACATGCAGTATTACGCCAGTGTTGATTTCTTTCTTAATTGTGCGAGGTCCGATAGCAAGGAAGGGCTCAGGCGCTATAGGCGGCTGCCGTTTTGGCTAGCCGCTCCGCTTCCTCGTTCCAGCAACTCCTATGTGAACTGGTACCAAAGTTTGTTGGACGTAATTGTACGCCACCAATATGTTGAGCTTATCAATGCACTCAAGAACCAAAAAGGACTTGACCTCAAATGATGAGAGGTAATTTCTACGTAGGCTAAACTCTGCACACAAACTAATAGCATAGACCTCCGCTTCAAAGATACTCGGGTATGCTCCCATGGGTACCCCGAGCTTTACCCTTGGTCCGTAGACGCCTTCCCCAATGCCGTAGGGAGTTCTGGAGCTTTATGTATACCATTTCAGCGAGCTAACTTTTATATGCTTCTTCTTACGAGACCCAAGCCACAGCCCCATAAGTGACTATTGGTCTAACTATCATTATACAGTCTTCCCTGCCAGACGTTTGCATACCATTAGTGCCCCCGTGGCGTTGGAAGTAATCGCGTCAACATGTGCCTTCCACAGAATTCTGGAATCTAGTATTAACCTTAGGTACATAACTTCGATGGCTACGTTGACGGCTACCCCATTCAAAGTGATGTTTCTCATACGTGTAAGTGTTCTTTCTCGGGAAAAGGGGATAATAACTGTTTTGGAGGGGTTGATGCTCAGGCCCAAAGCCCACACATCAGCCTTTTTCTAGGTTTAGCCCCCTTTGAAATATATCGCATAGAGTGCTGACGAACTTTCCTCTAGCAATAATCACAATATAATCCGCATAGCCCTTACAGCGGATGCTTTATACAAAGGTGTCACTGATTAAACCATATCACAAAATATCATTTCCAAACTATTATTTCAGCGCTCTTTGATTGACAACCACTAAAAACAGGAAAAAGTTGAATTTGTTGCAAATATAAGTATGTATATTAGGGTGACCCCAAAATGCATGTGAAAAAGTAAAGTGGTAATTTTTATGCTTAAACCCTCCTAGGATTATTCTATACCGAAAATATATAGCCTTAAAGTTTCCCATGTATTGTATATGTGAACAAGTAATAAAGTCTAAGTTCGGGCGGAACCGAACATTAAATACCCGGCGCAAATATTAAATAAATGTTTTTTCACCTTTCCGAAATTTACCGTTATATGAAAAGCGGCCGGAATTTAAGTCCGATTTCAATAATTTTCAACGTTTTGCTTTTATGTGGCAAGCACAATAAAAATACCGAGTTTAGTACAAATTGGTTGAACGGTTACCGATATATATATATGTGATCATAAGTGGGCGGTGCCACGCCCATTTTATAAAATTTTATCATAAGCGTATTTCTTGGTAAAGGATTGTTGCAAGCATCAATTTTGAATAAATTAGCTTTAATATTTACTGATTTATCGAAGATTTCGTATTTCTCCAAATTACCGTTATATGGGATGTGGGCGTGGTTATTGTCCGATTTTAAAAATTTTCGGCCATTTGGTATCCTGTACCAAGGCCAATAACTGTGCCAAGTTTGGAAGAAATCGGTGCAGCGGTTGCCAAGATATACACATGTAACAATAAGTGGGCGTGGCTACGCCCATTTTTCAAAAATTTATAATATTCGTATTTTTCGTCTAAAAATTATTGTAAATATCAATTTTTAGTGAATAATCTTCAGTAGTTACTAAAATATCGCAGTTTTCGTATTTCTGAAAATTACCGTTATATGGGACGTAGGCGTGGTTATTGTCCGATTTTTCCCATTTTCAATACCATCCGTCATACGCCCGAAAGAAGTACACGTACCAAGTTTCGTTAAGATATATTACTTTTTGCTCGAGTTATCGTGTGCACAGACGGACGGACAGACGGACGGACAGACAGTCACCGCTTAATCGATTTCTCTTTTCATTCTGATCATTTATGTATACATTTGTCTATATCTATCCCGATTCGTTTTGCCTGTTACAAACAACCGTTATGTGAACAAGTGCGCTCGGGTATAAAAAATCTACTTTTCGTAGGAATGGTATATGTAAAATTCTTGCAAATCAACATTTTTCGATCGGAAAACTCTCTTTCTCTTCAGGAGATACCCAATAATAATATCCAATTGTTCATTTAACCATTTTTTAATAGTAACTATATTTTATAGTTTCGCCAAAAACACTAGAAAATGCAGTGGACCTCTAAATGTTTTTTTTTTTTTAATAAAAAATAGGCATATTTTTTCGATATTGAACAATTCTAGGGGATGAGAGCATTAAAAATCCGACTTTACTTTTTTTTGGACCGCCCTAATGCCCATACAATGTACATATATGTTGCTCGCATTTTCCGCGACTTAAATTTAATTAATTATGCTTTTAGGAATACTCCATTCAAAATTATGCTAATACTCATTTTAAGGGTTTCGCTTTTACAATTTAGGTACTAAGCTCTCTCAACAGGCACTCATCTGATTTTGATCGCATAAAAGCTTTATAATCTCATTTTAATCTGTTGCTGACAACGGCGATTAAAAAACTCTCAATACAAAAGTTTGTACACGAGAATGTATGCATATATGTATTTATATTCTGGTTTTGAAAAATATGCATACTAGCCAGCCCTCTCAATTATGAGAGTGAGGAACGTACAAATGTATACATACATATATACAGTGGCGGAAATATAAATTGGGATGCGACATTTCAACACTATTTCTAATATGATATATATCCTTTGTCAATCTAATGTCTAGTGGAAATTCGGCAATTTTTTTAAGGTGATGCTCGTTTTCTCCACATAAAAAAAAAAAAACTGTCGGACATAATTTGTATGGAAAAAAATGTGTAACATCGTCAACAAAAATAAAATTGCCAAATTCAACACGATTTTGTAGCCATCTCAAACTCGCACTTTATTGTAGTAAAAGTGGCTAAAAAATTGCATACCAAAAAAAATTTTAATTCAGTTAAAAAATTTTAAATTGTATGCATTTTTATATTATTTCTTTACAGGAGCTATACTACTTTCATAAAAAATAATTCAATAAAGATTGCCAAAACTTGTTAGAATGCCGTGTTTCTAATTATATTTTAGCCACCGTATGTATGCACTTATGTATATGCGGAAGCTAGCGGACTGTTCCCATGAGCTAATATATTAAACTGTCACCATATATACAAAATTTTTATCAAACTACATAATCTCGGCAGCACCCAAACTAGAACGAAGAGCGGCCTAACAAAAATAGGAAGCCACACAACAATAAAAATTATCGAGATACCACGTAGCAGCTAAACAACGGCAATGGCGGCCAATAAACAATTTCACACGTTCAAAAAGCTAATCTACAAGCTATTAAAATTATTTACTTCCATATCATTTGACGCTACAAATTGCAAATATGTTTCATAGATATGCGCAATAGGCTCACAGATATTTTATGTACATAAGTATGTGAATATGTATGAGTGAGTTTGAATTTTTAGAATGCACACATTTAGCTTACCGCTCGCGCAAAATTTATTATTCAGTCGACTTGTTGTACTACGCTCGGTTGACTTCTCCTTTTCGCCTTTTGATTCAACCGCATGAATGCTCACACGCACTAAAATCTCTGACATTTCGGCTCATTCAAAGTAATTTATGAGTCAATTCACACAATTATTGTTAAATATTCAGCGTTCAGCACCCTGTCAAAATAACAACAACAATGCGGTTAGCAAACAATGATTTATGTACTATTGAGTAGTTGATTAGTTTGACAATGTGTAGGCGCAAAGATGAAGGCAAATGAGAGGGGCTGAGGAGAGGTAATTAATAAAAAAAAAACTAAGCGACAGTTTTGTTGTACATATTAGACGAATTAATAGAGATGCGAATTTTGAGATAAATGCATTTGACTGATCACCATCTTGAGTGGTAAACTCCTTCTTCCAATAAGTATAAACTGCGTACGGTTCAAATCGCAGCTCACCACGTCCGGATATTTACATATATCCAGGTATCCTCTGGGCAGCGACCAAACACCCATTTGGGAGCGACCTAAAGTGAGAAGGGGTAAAACTTCGCGGGTTTGGGTCCCAACCACGTTAAAACCGCGCCCAGTGAAAAGTAAGAATGAAAGGGGTCCCTTTTAATATAAAGTACTATGATTTGAGGGCATGCACCTGAAATATCCGGATCCTTAATGGGGAAGGTAGGTCTGCCCGGCTGGTTGATGTTCTCGGGAAGACCAAAGCCGGCATCACCGTCAACCAAGAAATGAGCTAGACGGGACAAGGCAATGTAAACGTGAAGTCTTGCGACGTCTACTACAGCTGCCTCGTAAAGGAGCACAAATTTGGTATTGGCTTTTTCCTGGGAGAGAGACCCCGTCGCCGGCTACAGGCGTTCACCCTGGTGGATGAACGTCTAGTCACATCTGTGTTCATGTCTCAAAAGAGAAATACGAGGCATCCAAGGATCTCTTCTTTGAGCGCTTGGAGAGAACATATGAGCGCTGCCCCCGACACGATATAAAAATCGTGCTTGGCGATTTCAATGCCATGAAGAGATCTTTGGCGCCAACGACAGAAAATACAGCCTCCACGATGAAACGTCCGATAACGGACTGAGGCTGATCGACTTCGCCGGAGCCCGAAACATGGTAATATGCAGTAATAGGCCCCAGCATAAGAAGATCCACCAAGCTACATGGCTGTCTCCAGATCGAAAAACGAGAAACCAAATCGAGCATGTTGTGATAGACGGAAGGCATGCTTCAAGCGTTTTAGACGTACGTACACTCCGAGGGCCAAACATCGACTCAGACCACTATCTTGTTGCAACCAAGACACGCACCCGCCTCTGTGCAAAAAAAACAAGTGCGCCAAACAATGCAAGGAAAGCTTAACGTCGAAAAGCTACAATCACAACAGACGGCCAATTTATTCGCCACTCGACTCACACACCTGCTCTCTGGAAGCACTCTTCAATAGTCCGACATAAGCGAGCAGTGGAAGCACATTTCCGATCATTAATTACCGCCGCCGAAGAAGTAGTCGGATTTCAGCGAGCCCGAAAGAGCAACTGGTACGATGAGGTGTGTCAGGAAGCTGCACAGAAAAAAGATGCCGCCTACAGGGTCACGCTGCTATCGGGCGCAACGCGCGCTATGTGGGACCGCTATAGGGAACTGAAGCAGGAAGCGAGACGTATTTGCCGCAATAAGAAGAGAGAGGCCGAAATACGTGAGTGTGAAGAGCTTGAAATGCTCGCCGACAGGAAGAATGCCCAAAAATTTTACCAGAGAGTTAGGCGACTTACGGAAGGTTTCAAGACCGGGGCGTACTCCTATAATAACAACAATGTCGACCTAGTAACCGATGTCCAGAACGTACTTAAATTATGGAGGGAACACTTTTCCACCCTACTGAATGGTATCAGCACTGAAAGTAGTGGAGAAGGCGAACCCAAACTCCCAGTCGATGACGATAGAGTCGATGTCCATGTCGAATCGACAGAAACGCTCCTGCTCTGAACAGAGGAAGAGGTAGGTCTCCTCTGCGTTGGAAAGGCCTGGGGGAGAGGGACTTGGCTTCACTTGGCATTTCCAGTTGGCGGCAGTTGGCACAGAAGAGAAATGACTTACGTGCTGTTTTAGACTCGGCTAAAATCACTTAGGCGGTTACAGTGCCAATAAAGAAGAAGAAGAAGAAGAAGATAGACGGCAGTTAAGCCGTGGTGGACATGTAATATAAGTCCCTAATATTTAGATGTTATTCTGTTAAATTTTGAAGCCTGCACCACCTGTGTGGAAGAAAAGCAGTTGCAAGCCCCAATATATCCACAGGAACTCACTTTTTCCGCTATTTTTAGCCCATTCTAATAAATGATATTAAGAAAAAAGTTATTTCACTGCCTTGCGTCAAATTTTACTAATCAATGGCCTACATAAATCCCAATTTGTTTGTTGTTCATTTCACACACACTACTTGTCATTTAAGTAATCATAAAATAAATCGTTTTCAACTCAAAAGCGCAACACTTTAACACTCATCGCTTTCCAGCCACTTTGAGTAGATAATCAGCGGTGCGGGCCAAAGCAGGCACCCAATTCAGTGCCAACAACAACACTAAGAAAACATTATTACTGCGTGGCGGACGTGCTGCCACGCAGCGTCACTGCTGCATCCTGTGGCACTCAACACCACAAGTGGCAAGTAGCAATCGTAATCAGAGGCTAAATTATAAGTACCGACTCAAATCAGCATGAGGATAAGCAAAAATGGCAAGCTAAATTACAATAGCAATACAATATATGTATGCATAACAACAGCAACAAGAATAGCAATAACAACAACAACAACATTTGGTAAGCGCTTCAAGTACGCAAAGGAATGACGCACCCAAAAAAGGCGCATTGCATCTGACAGCCCCTGTCAGCGCTGACAGCGCAAGCACAAGCATACCTCATTCTCCACTTCAACTGCAAGCCGCTTCCTTCTCGTCTACGTCGCGCCGCCTCTGTTGTCCTCGTTTACAATTCCTTTACTTAACTCGCTCACTCACTCACTTAGGTATTCTACATTTCACAGTGCTAATAGTTATAATGAGTTTCGCTGCCATGTATTAAGTGTCATTTGAAAGTGTCAAAATTGATTAAGAAACACAATGAATTTGACAAGTAAATGTGTCTGACTCTGTGTTGTCAGCCCGCATGTCTCTCTGCTTAACTGCTTCAGTATCGTCTGAGTCGGCTTTTGCAGACAATTACTGTAGGATTTGTATGCGTTGGATATGCCATTGTTGATTTGTTGTTGCCGCCCGCATGATTGATGGGTGATAATGCAATTTGTTGCTGTACAAAAATGTATTGCCGTTTCGTTTCCCATTTATTGTATTTTTTTTTATTGCCTGCCGCGCCACAACTAATTTGTCTACATAAGTAATTGAGTTAAGTTTGTGTATTTCGGCGTGTAAAAGTGAATTACAATACTGATACCGATTGTTTTGCTAAAAAATTAAATTAGATGATTTGCATAGAGATTTTGTTATTTTGGGAATGAAAGGGAAAATGTTAGCGATTCTGGATACGGCTTGGGTAGCAATGGCAGGCTCGAAAATACTGACAGTGGTAATAGTAATTTGATCGTAATGGTAATGCTAATGATAATGGTAATGCTAATAGTAATGGTGATGCTTATTATAATGGCATTGGGGCTGGTGCAAGTATCTATCGAGGGTATCAGCCGGCTTGGTTAAGCCGTAATTGCACAATCTCTATATTTCTCTAGTACCTAGTGGAACATTTTCTATGAGTTTTATCAAAAACATTTAGTTTATTACTGTTGAACCATAACTCAATTAAGATCTCGTCTAGTAAGTATATTTTCGTCTACATTACAAAAACTAAGAAATTTGCTACCTTCAAAGTTAGGGATCTACTTTCCCGTTGGCCGCAATTATTATTGCCTAATTTACTCTTTTGATGGCAATTCTCAACCGGTTCATAAGAGCCTAATCAATAAAAATCGACTCTTTTGAAAGTAAATAATTCAATTTATGCTTCCGAAAGATCTCATCAACACTTTAACTTCATTCAACTAAGACATATAAAAACCATAAACTTTATTTATAGTACGAACGTTGCGGCATTTTTCTGCATTTGAGTAGCTCAGCAGCGGGGCAAGTGTCTGATGAAGACTCATTACGAGGATGGAATTATTACAAAGCGGGGGCAAATAAAAAATAAATAAATAAAGTGAATATAAATGTTGCCAGACAAAAGACGAAGTAGGTATGAGTGAGAAGAAAGGTATATAATAATAAAAGTGCAATACGCACGCACACACGCAGGACATAATTACATTTATTAACAACAATTTTCGCAAGGTGAATTGCAAAGCTTTTAGCAAAAGGAGTCACAGAGGAAGAAACAAACCACTACAGAATGAACGCATAAATATTTTATGTTGCCAACATTGTATGCTCCTACGACTGCACTTTTGTTGTTTTGTAGATACGCGCATTTTCGTTGATTTTTTGTATTTCTTGTTATTTAAAGCAAATTACTTGTAAAGTCAAAGAATACGAGCGAGATAATGGCAAACAGAAGTGGCGAACAAAATGAAATGATTAAAGGTGCTGCCATTAAAACAGGTGAAAAAATTTATATGTACATACAGCAAAAAATAAAAAATAAAAAAAAATCAATAAAAAACAGAAGGACAAGGCGTAAACGCGCGCGTAAAACAAGCATTGAAAGCATGCAAGTATTTAAGTAGCAGAAGTAAGAAGTGAAGCAGATACACAAAAAAAAATGTGGCAACACAGGCAGACGCACTAAATTTATAAATTATTAAAAGTAATTTTACAAAAGCGCGAGCTTCAGCTGCATAAGAAATTCGTACATACATAAGTATGTACATTTATGTATTTAGGTAAGTACATACACAGAAAGGACATCAGTTATGCGTGAAGGTAGCAGGTTACCGCTGTCAAAGGTAGTCAAAATGTATTTTTATACAAATTTACATTCATACCAGATCAGATAGCCACACAAATGAGAAGCTATTTTTTTTTTTGTTCAGTTAAATTGACGGTGGGCAAAAATTAAGGCGAATAAATGTAAGAAAATTGATACAAAAAGCCAAAAAAGTGCATAAGTTCGGTGAGAGCAATAAAAGTGTATTAAAAAATTGCGACTTGCTAATGAGGTTAATATTTAATAACACGAAAGATGTTCAGCAACGATTTATGTACTTAGAAAATATTTTAGAACAACGTTGCCAGCTGATCAAAAAATCAAAAGTCTATTCAACTTACAAGTGAAATTAAATATTTTAATATGTGTCTCAAACCAGATAGCTTACAGAAAGCTTTATATCGCAAATATTTTTGAAGAGGCTTGCCCCCTATTTAGAAATTCATAATCAATTGAATCAACTTGTTTAGGGAAAAAGTTTTATATAGTGGTTACAAGCGAGCGAGGTTTAAGAAAGCTTTATGTCGAAAATATCCTTGACGAGGGTTGCACCCTGTTTAGAAATTCAAAATAAATTTCATTAAAAAGTTAAATGAAATATTTTAATACGGATGCCAAACGATAGAGGTTTTAAATACTTTAGATCGAAAATATTTTTGAATAGGGCTGCCACCTGTTTAGAAATTTAAAATTTATTTAGTTTGCAAATTAAGTGAAATATTTTTATATGAGCGTTAAGCGAGCGAGGTTTAGGTAAGCTTTATTTCAAAAATATTTTGTCTTCCTTTTTGAAAGCAAGGCAAATTTCTCTAATACTTCTCCAGAGAAGTTTAAGCAAGCTTTGTTAATAAATTATTTTTAAAGAAGGTTGCCACCAGTTTAATAGTTTAATTTCATTAAAAGTTATATGCAACATTACAATACAGGTGTCAAACGACAGAAGCTGAAAAAAAAGCCTTTTCTCCAAAATATTTCTGCAGGAGATAGGTACCTGTTTTAAAAGTCACGTTTACTAAAGTACATAGTTTTAGTCAAACCCATCGTCACGTACTCTGCTGTAGTATGCTGGCGCAGAACCCTGGTCAAAACCACGTTTTCAATGTTAAACAGGCTACAAGGGAGTGTGTGTATAAGCATTACGGGCGTCATTTCTGGCACCTAATGACAAACTGATACCTACGTATAGTCTCTTTAGGAAAAAATGATGTCATTAGATTTCCAAAAAGGGAGCAATTGCGAGATCCAGACACTTTCTTGGGAAGCTCAGTAAAAACTTTCTATACCGCCGGCTCAAAGACTGAAAATGGTACTGGAGCTAGATGGCACCTCGACGGAAACTTCAGATGATTTACGGCTTTCGGTGCAATGAAAACAGTCTTTCAATCGAAAGTCTTTGCAATACTGACAGTGGCAGACTGGATAATTGGCGAAAGGTGGCGCGGACCTAAAATCAGGATCTACAGAGACATCCCAGCTACTCTAAAGGCCTTAAAAACCGTTCGCACATCTTCAAAGTTAGTCCAAGAATGTAAGTTGAGGATCAACTACGTTACAAGGTAGAATGAGCTTGAACAATGAATGGAATTATTATCAGAAGATGCACAAATATGGAGTGGAATTCGTGGTTGAACGAAGTGAGACGTACCATGAGATGACTGCACATTTCTATATACACAGGCGTGCTGTGCCCGACACTATATCAAAATCGAGCTAAATGACTTAAACGCCAAGGTAGGCAGCGAAGGAATATTTAGTCCAATAGTCGGAAAATCCAATTTTCAAGGAGAAAAGAGGTTTTTGATCGACTTCGCTGCAGCACAGAGCTTGGTGGTAAATATGCACTGCCACATACCAGCATCGAAACATCCATAAAACTATTTGGGTGGCCCTCTCTAAAATCCGGATGGGAGAGAGCCTTCCAATTATGACTTGCTAGTTAGGGGATACAATAATTCAGACTTTCAGACGAGCGGCTTTGAACTCGATAAAAAGATGGTGAGTGTCGGTTTTCCTCTCTTGGATCTTCTTCCATTTTAGGCTTACGGTGAATAGCTGTTCTAAGGTCGTTTAAACAAATCTCAAGCTAAGGTCAAATCAACTCAACGACACCCCAGTCAGTATGCTTGCATTCATCCGGTGGTAATCTACATAAATGGGATCTGGTGCTGCCATATTTGAATAGGTCAGCTGGCAAATCAATAGCATTATTTTATGTAAAAACAAAAGTGTCAAATCGTTTATATGCTTGTACGTATTAATAACTAACTTTCTGTCAAACTGATATATCGTGTTTTAATAAATATGTTAATGTTTTTTTTTTGCATTTAAATGTTTTTATTTACTTGCACATTATTAATATTGAAATTAATTAGCGTCGTCACGTTTGCTTTTGAATTCATCTCCGGTTTCTTTCATCAATTTGTTTATTTTTTCCGAAAGCACTGTTTATTGTTTTTATTCTGTTTTGCTTCTTTGTGAAATTTATACTTTTTTTATTTGCATCTTTTTTTCTTTTGGAATCGTACGAGCGTTTGCTTCTCACACACAATCTGTTATTTTCATTTATCACTTGCACAGAAATAAATGTTTGTTTGTCTCATAAAATGTTCAACCAAATTAAAAATAGATTGCCTTTTCTGCTCGAATCGCCAACCCCTCCTTCGAATTTAATGCATATTTAAGTATTTTCACCCCCGTTTTGAATAATTGTTGTTTTGCCACCTTGCTACGTAAATGACAGTCGTCTGCTGTGGCTGTGTATAATTAACTTTTAACTTTAATTGTTTTTGCTGCTGAAATTATTTAATAACTCAATTTGTGTGACACTAAAGTAATTGTTGTTTGCTTGTTTATGCCTTCAACGTTTTGCGAGGCAGATGATTTATTAGAAATGCATCAGTGGCTCACAAATTATATTTTTTTTTTTGCAACTTAAGCGTTCATAGCTTTTTAAGCTTTTTTATATGTTTTTATTGATAGACACGAAAAAGTAAGCTTTTTTAAGCCAACACTGATTAAAAAGCGCTAAGTTTAGTTGCGACCAAAACATATCTCGAAAGAGAAGCTTTTTAAAGCTTTTTATAACACGCTTTCAGTGCAAAAGATGTATTGAACGTCACTCGTTTACATAGAGCAATAGCTACGAAAAAGGTTTTTGAAGCTTTTTATTGATATTTTTTGTTTACTGTTTGTTTCTGCAGATTTTGTAAAAAGACGACAAGAGATCTTTTAATCTTCCGTAAAAATCTGGGCAATGCTTTAACCAGCTGCTTGATATGTTTTGTTTAGTCCTGTTTTAAGTAGGCTTGAAACTTCGTGCTGATCGTCACTAACAAAGAGTATTTGCCTAGCATTTGTGGCGATCTGAGAGAGCTTTTATTCTGTATAGAATTGGTTTATGTTCAAATTTTTCTATAAGCACTAAGAACTTAAAATTAAATTAATAATGATTTTTGAACAGCGATGGGCAGAGAGAGCTTTTACTCTGCACGCGCCTATAAAACAAGTATAGAAATCTTAAAAGAGCTTTGCCCGCGGGCAAGTCGGTGCCCATCACCGTTTTAGAAAGCCCAGTAATAGGCAGAGAGAACTCCCGTGGACGATTCAAAAACTCAAAACTCAAAATAGCTTTATAATCGGACAAGGAGCTACCATAACCGGCACGGAAAAATAACGACTAAAAAACCATCCCGCGGGAGCAGCTTTACAACAGTGATGCAGAACTCTTCAAAGCTCTCTGTAGATTTTATATGGATGCGCACAGAGTAAGAGCTCTCTCTGACCATCACTGCTTTACATCAGTATTGGGCAGAGAGAGCTTTTACTCTGCTCGGCTCTATACAAAATGTATAGAAAGCTTAAAAGAGCTTTGCCCGCGGGAAAAGCCAGTGCCCATCAGTGCTTTACATAAATACTATGTGGATGTAAAAGCTTTCTTGTTACAGATCTATATTAGAACTGTACAAAGAAAGTTTTGGCTCTACACTCAAATTTAAAGAGAGAACTTCTGTGAGCGTATATGCAAAATGCCCAAAAAAGCTTTGCTCGCGGTTAAGGGGCGAGGGGTTCTGCGAGAACAGCTTTTTAAAACTGTACATAAATACAAATTGTATCATACATTATGGATGTAAAATCTCTCTCGGGCCATCAGAGATCTATGTATATTAGAACTGTGCAAAGAGAGATTTCGCTCTGCACCCAAACATACAAAATGTTTCGAAAGCTTAAAAAAGCTCTTCACAGGCAAGTTGATGGGCACTACTGTTACAAATCAAAATCATACTAAATTAGGACAATCATCACAAAAACATCCCAAAACGGCGCGCATGCCCAACGCACATATTTTTAAATACCACTTAGCCATATTATCAATAATCTGTACAATTTGACACTTTGTTAAGCCCATGGCGTTAAATTCAAAATTAAATTGAGGGGACTTCGAAGCGCTAAAACTACACCAACAGCGATAATAATTTGCGGTAGCCAGCAGCTGTTTTTAATGAAGACACGCGATTTTCTTGTAATGACGTGCGGTGAACGCAAACAGCTGATAGAGCGAATGAATAGCCAAAAACAAAAGGAAACAAAGTGCCAGCTGCTATTTGCCAACTACTTGCATACATTTGTACATACTTGGCGGCATGTGCTCTTAAATTGTTTCGCCGCTTTGTTGTTCTTCGACAGCACTGTTGTTCAATTAGCAACAGGTATTTCTTGTCGTCTGCCAATTAATAAGCTCAGTCACAGTTGCCATGCTAATCGCTAGCCATATCCTTTGACCAATGCAACTCAGCGCGACTTCATTTTTTCGCATTATGTTTTGTTAATTTTTGAACTCACATTGTTGCTAATAAAAATATATGCGTTTTAAAGCGAGCGCGCTACGCTCATTAACAGTTTTAGCTGCCGTTTCAAGTTCAGCTTAATGTTATTATTTTGTATTTTAATTATTTAACGTTTTTTGACCCTCTTTTCCGTTTCTTCCTCTTGGCGGCTTACGCTGTTCGTGGTGCTTTTGCCATTTTCACGTCACTTTGAAGCTTGAGCATGCGTTGATAAAAAGGCAAACTTGCTATGTCTGTATATTTTCATGGATAAACTTGCGGCTTGCAATACATGCCACTCGTCTGCATGCGTAATATTCATATCCTGCTCATGTGCTGGTGTCGTTGATAATATGTGCACGCAGAAATGTTGTTTCAAGCTCGCTAGCATGCAGCTTAAGCGATCAGCAGCTAAGTAAGCACGAGTTACAGTACATAGTATGTACCTTGCAACTGTATAGCAGGTGCCGCTAGCAAATTGTTAAGATAAATATACACTGGCGGTCAGTTGAATAAGTTAAGTGATATTTTGACCAGTTTTGGCTATTTTTCTTTTATTCATTTAATGTTTGTCAATTTTTTATAAGACTCTAGCCCATGACATAACCAGCACCACATAAATCCACATTTCAAACTTCGTACAAAAATTATAAAAATTCAACAAACATTAACAATTACACCCAAAAATTTTAAACTTTTTATTCAGAATTTTTAGAAAAATTTTAGGTATGCAGTTGCATAGCCCATTAAATTATAGTAGGTTAAGGTGGAAATAATTCGAAAAAATTTCGAAAAAAAACTTATAGAAATAAATAAAAAAAATATAAAAATTAAAATCGATTATTTTATCAGTTCATCTTGAAGTGGCAACAATATACTAATATTTTAGTGAAAAAATGGTTGAAATCTATTAATTTTTAACAAAGTTATGGGCATTTGAAAAAAAATGCCCAAGATATCGATTTTTATCTAAAACAAGAAATAGCTTATAGGTCGGCCAAAAACCTTTTTCGAGCCAAAAAATACCGGTGTCATTATTTTTACTTACAAAAAACATATTTCAGTTGCATCGAAATAAAAATCACGCCCGCGCCTGAACGGTTGTCCTAAAATGGAAAGCATCGTGTACATACCTACATAGCAATATTATTGTACAATACGTTGAGTTTTTTACTGCAAGCTAGCAAATACCCGGCGTGCTTCACTGCGCCTTAAAAGTATTTTTTTACTGTTAGATACCCGGATTGAAAAATTTCATTTATTTTATCAATTTAATTGAAGGCAACTTTTCAAACAGTTGGTAACCCTCCTCAATAATATTTCCGGCAGTGAATTTTCCTAAACCTCTTCAGTTTTATACCCATATTGCAATATTCAACATAAATATCTTACCAAATAAAATAAATTAAAATTTTAGAACAGGTGGCAACCTTCAACAAGAATATTTTCAGCTGTAAGCCTTTCTGAACCTCTTTCTTTTGGCAGCCATATTGCAATATTTACTTTACTTTATCAATATACTTAAACCGCAACTTTCAAACATGTGGCAACTCTCAAATTTATTTATTTTTTTTAAGTTAGTCCGCTAGCATTACATCATTGCAAACTGCATTGAATTCCATGCATTAGATATCGAGTGATGCGCGTACAAGCATATAGACAGACAGATAGACAAAAATTCTAAAAGTTGTTGATTTGGCTTCTGTTGGTCGAATAAAGACCCTTCATATTAATTTTTCTTTAATATTTTTATTATATGTATAGACGCTGTCACAATTGGCAAAGAATTCTAAACCGTATAAAAGTGTGGATATCAGGTACGTTTTAGCAAGAAGTAGGCGAATTCTCACTGGTGTGAAATATTGAGCGGCCCATAATGACCGTAGCATGCCATAAACTTTAGCTTTAATACCATGCATGTGGTTGTTCCAGGTAAGTAGGAACCTGCCGAAGTTTTCTTGTTGCCGATATAAATTTCTAGGATGCGTTTCCAGCGTTGGTTAAGACCCATTCTACACTGAATTTGTGTTCAAAGGTGTTTTATACTCACCTTTTTCTTCAGTACGCGGTAGTCAGAGAAGAGCAAAATAATTTTATTTTTTGAAAGCGAGTTTTAGTCCAACACTTACAAGTTGTATGTATGTCACTAAAAGCGGATCTTTCAAACAAGGTACACTCCACAAAACGCAAAGGGCCGTTATCTAAAAAACCTGCCCATACAAGAAATTAAAAATATAAATTTTCAGCTCAGGAGCTCTATACTAACTCTCCCATAGACCTGAATTTCTTAGTGTTTTTTTTTTTTTTGCTTTAAAGCAGTGTTATCAATTGATGTCTGAATCAATGGCATCCTCAGAACACTCAAGTCGATCACAGCAGATATGATTTAAATCGCGATGCAAGTACGAGTTGCGACTGGGATTTTATGAGAGCTTTATAAGCAGGGCTTCGGGGCAAAGGTTTTTTTTCAGTGCTCCGCTCTAGCTCCGCTCCGATATTTCGTTTCGCTCCGAGCTCCGCTCTTGCTCCACTCCCGCTCCCAATAAAAAACTTTTTTATTTATTTTTTTACTTATATATCGAGCACAAACCGCCAAAGCCGTAGGCGACATTTTTTTGAAAATTTTCTTTTTGATACAGAAATGCTTCTAGATACATATATGTATACACTTCTGCGTCCAAAAGAAAACTAAACAAAATTCCAATTTAGTTAAATATTATGGAAATTTATTTAGCACGAATTTTTCAGTGGCAAAAAAACAATAATTTAAGTAAATTTATTAACTGAACATTTTTTTTGTAATTATTACTGAAAATGTTTTGGAAAAGCAAAAATATTTCAAAATAAATCGTTACTAGGCCAGAAAATAACAAAACACAATATTGAAAATTTCTTTTATGGAGCTTAAGAGCAAATTTATTTGTTTAACTCTTTGCTCCAGCTCCGCTCCAGCTAAAATCCTTTGCTCATTAGCTCCCTGCTCCTTTGCTCCGTTCCGCTCCGAAGCCCTGTTTATAAGTCCAACCAACTGATTCTAAGGGACCAAGCGACATTAACTACAAGCCAAAACGGTATCCGACGTGGATTCTAAACTAACATCAATCTGGTTATGCAAGAATTAACCGTTAAATGAGTTCAAAACATCAGATCATACATATTCATAAATCGATGTATGTATATGTTTGTATGTATACAATTAAATGATATTAACCCCAATCGTATGCGCAAAAAAACAACAATCACTCAATGGTAACGGTGTTCGGCTTTGTGACGATGTGCCCCCTTTCACCTGATTACAAAAGATACTCAAAATATTACCATGGCATAACGTTCGTCTACATACTTTGTACTTAATACATACACATGTAGATAGCTGTTGATATTTCCTATAGCAAAAATTAAAGATCAATTACACCGCGCTAACTGGAACACTACAAAAACAAAATACAGAAAAAAGAGCACACGTAACACAAACAACAACACACCAGAGCTGTTACATGGTAAGAAAATCAAAGCTAAATATAATAGTGCCAGAAGCGAATGTTAAAAAGCCGAAACACACAAAAAATTGGAAAAACAATAACGCCAACAAATATGTTAAGACAGTAGGTAAGTTACCAAATGAACGGTACAAGTCATCGAGTACGACGAGTATTTACCTGTTTACCACAATGGGCACACACAAATAACCACAAGCGATAGTCGCCGATGTGGTCGGCGCGCCGCCACATTAGCAGCTAGAGCAAGAGTAACAACAGTAATTGCAACAACAGCAATAAAACAAAAACAACAAGCAATGCTGCGAACAGTGCCAACAACTAACAATTTTCAGCTCAGCTAACAATCAAAAGTCTATCTATCCTCTATCTAGCAAACGAAATATGAGCAACAAACTAACTAAATTGCAACAATAGCAACAACTACAGTAATCTATCTAATTTAAGAGTCAAACATCGATTTTACATTGCGATTGCATTAAATGTGGCAAAAAGACAAAAAAAAATGGCAACTAACAACAATCGGCCACTGCTACAAAGCTCGCAAATTAAGACAAAGAAATGTTGAGTGAATGTGATAGCATCTGGGTGAAAGATATAAAAGTTGTTGGATACCCTCTTGGAAATATTTATATATGCAAAATTGTAAAATACAATTACTAATCACATTTACCGGCTGAAATTTTGATGAGGGAGTTTTTATGGGTTTCCCGCTGATTTGTTCAAAAAATTTCAACTCAAAGTACCCCGCTTAATGGGTTACCCCGGATAATTAAACCAAAAGTTGAATACTTTCTCATACTCAATTAAGAGGGGGATACTGCAGTCCTGCTATTTGATTGTCTTTTTTGCGAATACGTTGCAAGGAAAGTATTCAGAAGCAGATATGAAAATTCAGGTAAACTGGTGACGATCGGCATAGACGATCAGTCTTAGGAAGCTCTCAGTAACCAAGCTCTCAGTGCGTGTTAAACCCCTGGGTCGTCGGGTGCCAAATAAGAGGCATAGCAGTAGAGAATAGGCAGGTAATATGGGATACCAGGTGCTCAAATCCTGGGGCGGGCTTAAAATGTACATACATATATGTCTTGCGGTCAACAACAACGAGACCATCCAGGACATCGTAGATGTATGGGGTACTTCCCCATTATGGGTAAAAAAAAAATCTCATTTAACCATTTTCTCAGTTATCTGGACTCAACGTCAAAAATTTATAAAGCAGTGAAATTTGTGATAAATGCTTCTAATGCTACTTTCTGGGTCTCCTGCCGACTCACCCTCCCGCAGGGCCCCCAATGGTGGAACGCTGAGATTTCAGCATACCAGAAGGGTTTTCAACCATGCAAAGAGGACGAGTTTTTGGCAACTCTACAAGGATACACTCAAATTTTTAAGAATGCCATAAAGAGGTCGAGACGCGAATCTTGGCAAAACTTCTGCAACAACATAGAAAAAAAGTGAGAAGCCAACAGGCTGAAAAAAGTTCTTTCGAAATCTTCTTCTAGGATAAACTCTATCTAGAAGCTTAACGATGACTGGACACCATCATGTAACGAAATGCGGGAATTCCTCACGAGCACTTACTTCCCGGGTTGCTCTGACGGCACCTCCGACACTTCAGACGGTCTCACTCATCCCTAGGTGACACCGTAAGTTATGATGGAATGGGAATGGGCTGTAATGTCCTTCCAATCCTACAAATTTCCGGGGCTTGACTGAATATTTCCCGCAGTCTTTGGTTAATTCCATAACTATGGTGGACTTGGTGGTGAGCGCGCTTTCTCCTCTCTGCTATCGCATCTAACCGTTAACTACATCTGAGCTATGTTATGAAGGCATAGCTTATGCTGATGACTTAGCAATCGTAGCTACGTTAGGTATTACAAAATACAATGAGTGTTGCAAACATCTGGTCTAAGGAATGTGGACTTAGCGTCTATCCTACTAAGACCAATATGGTACTCTTCACAAGCAAACATAAAACACATTTATTCAAACTTCCCTTCTTAAAGGGGGTAGAGCATACACTCTCAACCGAGGCCAAATACCTTGGAATTATTCTAGACAAGCAACTTGACTGGAAACGAAATATCGAAGACCGCATATACATATAGTACCTTGGATGTACACGGCTGTAATAAGGCCCATCTTTTTTACGCGATCGCGGTATGGTGGCCTACGCTGAACAATACTTTGTCCAGATCCAAGGTTGAACGAGTACAGAGGACGGCTTCCATGCTCATCACGGGAGCAATACCCACTTCACCCTCCGATTCTTCTAAGGCAAATTTCGGGCCGTCTGTAGTTCGACCAAAGGTCCTACGACAACTAGATTATAGCACTCCTCTACTCAGTTTAGACAACAAATTCTCCATAAGAATTCCAGAGCGAAACGAATGAAAGGGTGCCACAGACTTAGAACCAGGGTCGACGGCTATATATAGAGATGGTTGCAAGCTTAACGAAAGGTTGACCAGCGAAATTTATTCTGCTAAATTCGTACTACATTTCAGTTTCCACTTACCGAATCATTATAGCGTTTTGCAAGCAGAGCTAGACGACGCTCAGTAACCTCCGCTCTTATTAAATATGTAAAATTTAATGGAACAACATCCAAAGTAGACATATTATGCAGAACCTGACGTCATTAAAATTATCCATGTGTACTGTATGGGTCTCTGGACGCAGGGAAATTCCTGGCAACTGCAGAGGCAAAAAGATGGACGGAATGAACCGAAGTAAATTCTACTCAGCATGCCGGCATAACTCTAGCCTTATGTAGCACACAGCCTAAAGGCGGAACTCATCGAGGAGATAAATACCAGGCCGGCTGTGGAAACCACCTGCCGTACAACCGGACATACTTGGCCAAGAATTTATGTAAAGCGATCCATAGCTCTCACTCGACTGGCTCAGCCTACTCTCAGATTAGTAGTTGGGGTAATCACCGGAAACTGCCTGATGGGCACGCACAAAAAAGGGTGGGATACCCCAGTAACATTTTTTTTTTCCGCAGTTGCAGAGACGAGGAACAGGTGGAGAGCATCGAACATTATCTCTGCAATTGCCTCGCCCTA
>NW_023458565.1:18610176-18611826 GCF_013731165.1 Rhagoletis pomonella
TCATTGTACATATACCCACACATATATTGTATTTTTTACACACCACCTACTATATCTAAACACACTGAAGTGTTACCCTTTGAATTCTAAATTAAAGATTATTGTTTATAACGATTATATAAAACCCACTTCTTTTCTTTATTCGGAATCGGACACGAATTGTCGACATACCCCGACAGAAAGAATAACATTTCTGGTTTGTGCGAATGCAGAAGGGACAAAAAGGATAGAACCTTTCGTCATTGGGAAAGCGCAAAACCCAAGATCATTTCGCAACAAGATTTTGCCGGTTAAATATGATAGCTCGAAATCTGCATGGATGAATGCTGCAATGTTTAAGAAGTGGTTTTTTTGAATTTTTGCTCCAGAGGTATGTTAAATTTTGCATTTATGAAGCCATAAATTGCATTATAAATCATCTAAACTCATTTTCAGGTGGAACGTTTCCTAGAAGATAAAATGCTTCCCAAGAACGCGCTTTTGTTGTTGGATACCGCGCCAAGTCACCCGCCTGCCGATCAGTTGGTAAAAGAGACCGAAGACGGAAAAATTTGGGGCATGTATTTTCCACCAAATGTCACTCCATTGATCCAGCACATGGATCAGAATGCGATTAGACTATTAAAACTCCATTATCGCACCAGCTTGTTGTCAATGGTTGTGACCTCAGTGGAAAGTCTTGAAACGTGCCTTAAGCAAACCAACTTATTCCAAGCTGTCTCTTTACTTGCATTGGCGTGGAAGAAAGTATCCCAAGAATCATTAAAAAAATGCTGGAACAGAATTTTTAATGACGACGGATTCGACAAAGAGGACGATGTTCCTCTTTCCATACTTCAGCAAAGTGAGGAAAACCTCGCGACCAGAAACTCTTTACGTTTATTAGAGCGTGCGTTTCCAAATGTAGAGTTCGATGTCAACGATGTGGCCGAGTGGAATAATGAGAATATCATCGACGATATACAGACGTTTAATGACCATGACGAAGAAGAAACAATTGTGGCTCCAGCCGAAACGCCAAAGGTAAATCATGTGGATGCAATAAACTGTTTTCAAACATGTATTCAGTGGGCTGTTGAAAACCAGATTGACTGTTCCAAAACCCTTTTACTGAGAAGCAGTGTTGCCAGAACTTTCTGGACCAACCGGCTAAATTGGCAAAAAAACCGACTAAACTGTTTCAACTAAATTTCACATGTTTTATTTAAATAAATCATAAGTAGAAAGACTAGTTCTTGGAGAGAAGTTGCAAATTCAAGCTGGAAAAAATTTTGGCGCCAAGAATTTGCAATTAGGAAAAACATATGATTGTGGCACGTGGTTGCATTTTTTGTCGACAATAATTTGAATAAACAGGTTCGCCAAATTTAAAAATTTACAAACTTGAGCAATTTTAAAATGAAAAATTTAAGTAAATACTTGTTTACTTAATTAGTTTAGTTAATTCCAATGATTTGAAACGTACTCGTAATGCAATCTCAACCCGAGTCGATATAGGAAACGCGACAGTTAGTACGGCAAAGAAATGGAAACGTATGTTGAAGAAAGTCGGACTAGCAAGAAATATACATGTAGATCCTGTTTTTTTGTCCCTCTGAAAGAATTTTAAAATTCTATACAAATTTCTTATGTTTTAAATGCAAGTTCCTG